>NC_041385.1:350377173-350440861 GCF_002162155.2 Triticum dicoccoides | reverse complement strand
GGCGTGGGGCTCCCGCGGTCGGCGGCGGCGATGGTTCGGGCCCCGCGGGCCGGATCTGGGCTCGCGGGCCCGCGGCGGCGCGGGGAGCTACGGGGCGACGTGGCGGAAGGCGATTGGGCGCGGGCGGCGGCACGGCTGAGGTGGCGGAAGGCGATTGGCTGGAGTGATGTGTCCGGCGGACATGTCCGGCGCGGATGGACATGTCTGGCGGCGCAAGGAGGAAAACTGCTAGGGTTTCGGGGGATTCATCCGCGAATTTTCGGGGGAGGGGGTGTTTAAATAGGTAGAGGGAACTAGGAGAGTCCAAATGAGGCACGGTTTTCGCCCACACGATCGTGATCGAACGACCGAGAGCATGGAGGGGAGTTTGGATGGGTTTTGGGCCACTTTGGAGGGGTGTTGGGCTGCAAGAGAAAAGGGGGGGTTTCGGGCTACGCGTTTAACCGTTGGAGTATCAAACGAACCCCAAATGGCACGAAACTTGACAGGCGGTCTACCGGTGCTGTACCAAGGCCACTTGGCAAGCCTCGGGTCATTCCGAGAACGTTTAACACTCGCTCACAACGAGAGACAAAAGGGAGACGCCGGAGGGCATAGGAGTGCCGGGTTGCAAAACGGACAACGGGGAAAAGGCTCGGATGCATGAAACGAACATGTATGCAAAATGAGATGCACATGATGACATGGCAAAATGCAACACGCAAGCAAAAGACATGGCAACGATGGCGAATAACTGGCAGACACCTGGTGCATCGAATCCGGGGCGTTACACGGACTCATGGGACACTTTGGACGCGACAAGACATTTGCTACACTCTCCAAGAACTACTTTTGGCCCAAGATGTTCCGTGACGTCTCAAGCTTCACCAACTGATGCTCTACATGTCGCAAAGCAAAGTCAAAAGCTCAATCCCATGGTCTTTACATGCCTCTTCCTATTTCTTATCAACCTTAGGAAGACATTGGCATGGATTTTGTACTTGGTTTGCCTAGAACTCAAAATGGAAAGGATTCTATGTTTGTTGTTGTGGATCGATTCTCTAAAATGGCTCATTTTATCCCATGCAACAAGATAGATGATGCTTCACATATTGCAAATATCTTTTGTAGGGAAATCTTGCACCTACATGGAGTGCCCAAGACGATCGTCTTGGACCGCGACGATTGTCTCGGACCGCGACGTCAAGTTCTTGAGTTAATTTTGGAAGACTCTATGCGCCAAACCTGGAATCAAGATCTTGTTCTCTTCGGCATACCATCCCCAAACCGACGGCCAAACGGAGGTGACGAACCGAACACTCTCTACTCTACTACACGTGTTGACCAAGAGGAACATCAAGGAGTGGGAGGAGTGTCTACCCATCGCCGAATACACCTACAACCGCGCAAGACATTCGACTACCGGAAAGTCCCCCTTCGACATCATCTACGGTTTCAACCCGTTGTCCCCATTTGATATTCTTCCTCTACCACTACAAGAGCGCACCAACATGGACGCGAGTGCCCGAGTGAACTACCTCAAGAAGATGCATGAAGATATACGGCACACCATCGAGCGCCAAGTACAAGGACTCACGACCAAGCTCAATGTCAACAAGCAACTCATGATATTCAACGTTGGAGATCTTGTGTGGCTACAGCTTCGCAAGGAGCGCTTCCCCAACGAATGCAAGTCCAAACTTATACCATGAGCCAATGGACCCTTCAAGGTGCTTGAATGCTACAGCAACAACGCCTACAAGATCGACATTCCACGTGACAAGTACTCCGTGAGCGACATCTTCAACGTCAACGATCTCTCCCCGTACCTTGGTGATGAGGATTTCGATCCGAGGTCGGATCTTTCCCAAGGGAGGGGAGATGATGCGGAGCATCCTACAGTCATCCCAATGGACCTACCATCATCTCACCAAGTGCCAAGAGGACCTATGACACAAGCACGGGCTAGAGCTCTCGAGACCGAGGTGACTTCTTTCCTTAGTGATATCTCATTCAATCCTCTCGAGACATGGCTACTACCTAAGTCCAGAATGTTGTGCATGATTAGGTACCAAGAGAACCCTCCCGAGATGCACATGAAGATGGTCAAGCCCCCAAGTTCATGGACGAAGAGGAACAACGGAAGGAACCGGAGAAGTCCCCAGGACCCGGACATACGGCTCCAAGCCCCGGACATCCGGCCCCTCGAGCATCTACCCCAGCCGCAGCCCAGCTGAAGCTACAGGCCCCGGACATCCGGCCCAGGCCCCGGACATCCGGCGTTCGGCGAACAACCGGACATCTGGCTCAACCCCCGGAAATCCGTCGCCCCATCACAGAAGCTGAACCCAGTCAGCCCGGACATCCGGCCCCAGCGCCCGGACATCCGGCGCCTCGCGAGCGCAAGGACATCCGGCCATCCCTCTTTGTGCACAGTGTAAAGGGCCGAGCCCATGTATCTCTTCGCCCCCCTAGACTATATATATACTCCTCCTTCGCCCTCTTTCTAGGGTTAGCATTGTGATAGCTCATTTGTGAGATAGAGCCTCGCTCATCCATCCGGATCTGCTCCTCCGAGAGAGAGCGTGCATCTTCAGAGAAGATCCACTTGGATTCAAGACCCCTAACAGGAAGAACTCAAGACCTCCTCATGGAGAAGAACTGGTTACCCTATGTATCGTCGCTTGTTGGATTCAGATCATGTATCTCTTTGTGTTTCGATGATCTAGCATGTGTGTGACCATCTCTTGTTGGTTGAGTGGTTTTGCTTGTGTTTCCCCTCGTGTTCCTCGTGTTCTTGGTAGGAATCCCTCCAATCGTGAAAGATCGGGCATCTAGGGTTCCACTCTACATCACACATGCTCCATTACTCCAACTTCCTGATTTTAATAAGACTTTTGAGCTTGAATGTGATGCTAGTGGAATTAGATTAGGAGGTGTGTTATTACAAGATGGCAGACTTGTTGCATACTTTTCTAAAAAAATTGAGTGGGCCTAGTCTGAATTATTCAACTTATGATAAAGAATTATATGCTCTTGTTTGGACTCTATAAACATGGCAACATTATTTATGGCCCAAAGAATTTGTTATACATTCTGATCATGAATCTTTGAAACATATTAAAAGTCAAGCTAAACTGAATTGTAGACATGCTAAATGGGTTGAATTCATTGAGACTTTCCCTTATGTCATTAAACACAAGAAGGGTAAAGAAATTATTATTGCTGATGCATTGTCTCGTCGCTATACTATGCTTTCACAACTTCACTTCAAAATATTTGGTTTGGAGACCATCAAAGATCAATATGTGCATGATGCTGATTTTAAAGATGTATTCTAAAATTGTAAAAAAGGAAGAACATGGAACAAGTTCATCGTTAATGATGGATTTGTGTTCCCGTGCTAACAAGCTATGCATTCCAGCTAGCTCCGTTCGTCTTTTGTTGTTGCAGGAGGCGCATGGAGGCAGATTAATGGGACACTTTGGCGTGAAGAGACGGAGGACATACTTGCTAAACATTTCTTTTGGCCAAAGATGAGACGGGATGTTGAGCGTTTTGTTGCTCGCTGCACTACATGTCAAAAAGTTAAGTCACGACTCAATCCTCATGGTTTATATATGCCTTTGCCTGTACCTAGTGTTCCTTAGGAGAATATATCTATGGACTTTGTATTAGGTTTACCTCGACCAAAGAAGAGGAGGGATATCATATTTTTTGTTGTGGATAGCTTCTCGAAAATGGCACACTTTATACCATGTCATAAAAGCGATGGTGTTGTTAATGTTGTTGATTTGTTCTTTCGTGAAATTATTCGTTGCATGGTGTGTCAAATACTATTGTTTCATATCGTGATACTAAATTTCTTAGCCACTTTTGGAGATGTTTATGGGCTAAGTTGGGGACTAAACTGCTTTTTAGTACTACTTGTCACCCCCAAACTGATGGACAAACTAAAGTGGTCAATAGAACATTGTCTACTATGCTTAGGGCTGTTCTGAAGAATAATAAGAAAATGTGGGAAGAATGCTTGCCTCATATTGAATCGGCTTATAATCGTTCATTGCATTCTACTACTCAGATGTGCCCTTTTGAAATTTTGTATGGTTTCCTACCTCGTGCACCTATATATTTGTTGCCTCTTCCATCTTCCGAGAAGGTTAATTTTGATACTAAAAATGTGCTAAAATGATTTTAAAAATCGAGTTAGCGGACGTCAATAGCTTCAAAATGAGCTATAGAACATCAAAATCGGAGTCCGAATGAATTAGTTTTGGGCGAAACAAAAATCAGCCGAAGTTGATATCTACAGGTGTCGAACGTGTGATAAGGGTCGGATGACCGGTGATCGTCGGACATCCGAGGGCTGGAGCACGGGATAGACGTCCGAAAAAGACCAAATATTTGATGTTTTTGTTCTGGATCGGGGGGTCGGACGTCCGGTGTTTCGGATGGGCCGGTCATCTGGTAATGTGTCGGATGGCCGGTGGGTCTGGGTCAACGCGAGATTTGCGATACTGGACACGGTTTTGGGTGGAAAATGAAGATTTTGGCGTCAAAATTGAGGAGATTTCGTGGATGAACAGTGCGGAAACTTGGGGAGATGCTAGATCCACTCGAAACCAAGCAAATCCATGGATCAAAATCAACAAAACATAATCAAACCAACAAATCACAACAAAATTGGGGCTATTTTTGGTGGGGATTTTTGAAATTAGGGAAGAACACAACAAAATTAGGCTACAAAAAGAGGGGTAGGGGCTCCAAATTCGTGATCAACCTTACTCTGATCCAAGATGATGTAGGGTAGAACCCTAGATGCCCGGTCTTTCACGATTGGAGGGAATCCTACTGTAAGTGCATCTAGTGCCACCCCTAGTTGGTTTTGGAGTATTGACGACAAAGTTGGTTGAGGGACTAATGCGTTTGTGAGAATTGTAGGATAACGCAGGTAGTGTCCCTCATTGATTCGGTTTACCTACCGGAGATGACCCCTAAAGATGTATGAACACATTGAAGACAATGGTGGTATGAGAAGATATTCATATTGAAGACTATGACATGAGAAGACATTGCGTGAAGACTATGGAGCGCGAAGACTGTGTGGTTTCGCCATTTCCTTTTCTTCTTTGTTGAGTCATAGGAACCACCGTACTGTTAAGTGGGGTCCAAGTGAACTAAGTCAGAGTGACTGAAGTGATGCTCAACTCAAATCCTATGTCTTCGAGCGAAGACAATGAGAGCAAATCTTATCCAGAGCTGGATGAGTCAGCTTTGCTTGTAGCCCAAGTAAAGTTGTTGCGAGTGTTTGAAATCTGACCGTTGGAACACATGTCAGTTCCTTAATGACCCAGGGTCATTTCGGACATATTAGGTCGGGTTGCCTTGTGGCTATAAATAGCCCACCCCCTACACCATAAATTGGTGGCTGCTCAGAGTTAGTGCACGGCTTTTGTCGTTTGAGAGCAACCCACCTCGAAGCATTTGAGAGAGAGAAATCCTTGCGAGGACAAAGCCCAAACACCCAGAGCCAAAGAGTGTTAGGCATCACTGAAGTCTTTCTGTCTGTGTGACCTGAAGACTTATTACACTTGAGGACTGTGTATCCTCCAGCCGGTTAGGCGTCGCGTTCTGAGCATCCAAGAGTCATTGTGGATTGCCGGGTGAACAAAGTCTGTGAAGGTTCGGAAGTCTACCTTGAAGACTTACCAGAGTGATTGGGCGAGGACTAAGTGTCCTTAACTCAAGGGGAATAAGGTGAAGACACGGTCTTCTGAGTTGAATCTCAGCCTCCCTAACCAGACGTACAGTTGTCACAGCAACTGGAACTGGTCCAACAAATCATGTGTCTTCAACAAGCGACTAGTTCTATCCCTTTCCATCCTTTACTTAAGTTTGTCTTCGTGAAGTCACTGCCTATCTGTGTATCTGTTTGACTTCATTGCTTGACTACTACTGTTGATTGGCTTCACACTATCTTCCATCCTGGTCCTTACTACTTAGCTGCTATTAGTCCTGTACTTTCACATCATTGCATATTTGACTATGGCTTGCTTATGGTGGTTTATCTTCCACTGCATATCAACTAGGTCATTTCTGTTGTTTGTCTTCGAAACTTCTAAGTTTTGAAGACTTTCATAAAAATCGCCTATTCACCCCCCCCCCTCTAGTCAATACTAGCACTTTCAATTGGTATCAGAGCAAGGTACTCCCTTGTTCTGTGTGATTCGGTTTAACCACCTGGAGTTTCAGCTATGTCGACTGCAGGATTGAGGAATGTATCTTGCCCCACCTTTGAGGTCATGAGTATCCTCGGTGGAAAGCCATGATGAAGAAGCGACGCATGGCTATGGACAGCGAACTGTGGACCGTCACCGAGATTGGTCTTACCGATCTATGCAAGATGGCGGAGGGTGATGACATTCGCAAGTACACTCTACTGAACCTCACAGCGAAGGATGTCATCTGCTCCTGCCTGTCCCGAAATCAGTTCAGGAACGTCATGCACCCCAATCACGCGAAGCTAATCTGGGACCGGCTTTCTGAGGTCTATGAAAGTCATCTTAATCTTCATAATCCTTGGCTTGATGACTACAAGGAGTCTCTTAAAGAGATGACCTTTCCACCTGAACTATCTTCATCTTCACCATGCCTCATGGCAGGGGGTGCTAAGGTAACTGAATGCTATCTTTCTGAAACTAGTGATGATGAATCAGGTGATGAATTTGGCCCCAGCTATGTCAAACTTGCTTCCCTTGCCACTAAACAACAAAGAGCTTTGGAAAGGATTCAAAACATGCTTAGTAAGAGCGATGATATGTTCGGCGAAGAAATGGATCAGTCAAAAGCTTTGGCTGAGAGTCTTCAGAGACTTCATTCTAAGTTTGATGCCCTTCAAGATCAACATAATGCTCTCTTGTCTGATCATGAGAAACTTTCTTCTAAATGTCTTCAAAGAGAGCAAGATCTTGAAAAGATAAGGGTGGATTATGAAGATCTTCTGAGGAAGCACGATTCATTACTTGCTCAACAAATCAGCGTTGCTCAGGATGAATTTGAACCACCATGTTTAAAATGCATTGAGCGTGATAACGCTGCCTCTGTTGCTGAATGTTCCACTGCTGCTGCTGTTTCATTGTCTTCAACTACTGATGTGGTAACTAACCCCTCTTCTGAGCATACCACTACTATTGCTGATGAAAATGCTAGGTTGAAGACATTGCTTGAAACAGGGATGTATAAAAGTCTGAAAGGGCATCAAACACTTTGTGATGTCCTCAAAAAGCAGATTCTGAACCGAAACCCTAGGAAAGAGGGTGTTGGGTTCGGGAGGAAAATGAATGCTGATGGTTCCTACTGGAAGCCAGAGCAGTATTCCAAAACCACATGGGTTGCTGCAAAAGAACCTTCAGTGGATCCATCCACTTTATCTGGCTTTACCTGTGCTAATACTATTATCATTGATGAATCCTTTGATGCAAACTATAAACTGTTCAAAAATCAGAATGGTGAAGTGTTTGCCAGGTATATTGGTACTAACTGCAGGAATGGACCGCCAATGAAGAAGATCTGGGTTCCCAAAAGCTGTCTTGAGAATCTTCCTGTGAATGTTGTCATGACACCACCAGGGAAGAAGACAAACCCCAGACCAAAGGCATCACATGGTCCAACTGCTTCATACGAACATAGGACTCACTTGAGTCACCCTAATGCCAATGTTTTGCAGGGAAATCATACTCAGACTCATGAATATGAGCATGTGTCTTCAAACCGCTATGTTCATAGAACTAAGAACTTTTCTGCTTATTCACATGAGTATCATTCATCTCCTGCAAGGCTATTTGCTAGGGCTTCAAAGCCAAAATTCTCAGATGCTGCACTTAGACTCATTGCTTCTAAGCCACCCCTGAAAATGTGGGTGGTGAAGAAGAATTAACTCTCTTTTGCAGAATGTGGTCTCCAGCCAGCAATCAAAGGCGTCCGATATAATTGCTGGGGACCTAAAACACAAAGGGACGCATGATAAAATGACTTACTATGTATTCCACATATGAATCGCTTACCTTTCATACTGTGTGCTAACTTTCATCTATGCTGTGATAATCCAAGTGTGCATCAACTGCTTATGCTTCACAACATACCTTGCGAAGCCTATCCTCCTAACTGCACTGTAGGGCATGTCACCAAAAGCTTCAGAATGGATTATTGACAGCGGATGCACTAATCATATGACTGGTGATCGAAGTCTTCTCATGGACTCAACCTTACGTCCATCCGACAAGAGTCAAATCACATTTGCTGACACTGGTAAAGGCAAGGTATTGGGTCTAGGTAGAGTTGCAATCTCAAAGTATCAACACATGGATAAAGTGATGCTTGTTGAATCCCTTGGATTCAACTTCATGTCTGTCTCAATGCTTTGTGACTTAAACATGATTGTGATATTTGGAAAATATCGTTGCCTTGTACTATTGGAATCTGACAAGTCTCTAGTCTTTGAAAGGTATAGGAAAGGTGATCTATACATGGTAGATTTCTCAGCAGGTCCACAGCTTGCCGTATGTCTTCTTGCAAAAGCTTGGCTTTGGCATCGAAGGCTGGGGCATGCTGGCATGAGGAACTTACACACTCTCGTCAAGAAGAAGCATGTCATAGGCATCAAAGGTGTCAAGTTCAAGAAAGATCATTTGTGTGGTGCTTGCGAAGCTGGGAAGATGACGAGGGCCAAGCACCCCTCGAAGACAATCATGACGACATCTCAACCCTTTGAGCTGTTGCACATGGACTTATTTGGCCTTACTCACTACTCCACCCTCACAACAACGGTGTGTCTCTATGGCTTCGTCATTGTTGATGACTACTCAAGATACACATGGGTTCACATAATTCTCTACAAGACTGAAGTACAAGATGTCTTCAGACGATTCGCCAATCGAGCAATGAACAACTATGGCGTCAAGATCAAGCATATCAGAAGTGATAACGGCACTGAATTCAAGAACACCGGCCTTGATCTTTATCTGGATACAATGGGAATCACTCATGAATTTTCTACTCCGTACACACCTCAACAAAATGGCATTGTTGAGCGCAAGAACAGAACCCTCATTGAGATGGCTCGAACAATGCTCGACGAGTACAAGACACCAAGAAAGTTCTGGCCTGAAGCTATTGATACTGCATGTCACATCATCAACCGTATTTACATCCACAAGCTTCTGGGCAAAACATCCTATGAGCTCCTTACTAGCAAGAAGCCAAATGTCAGCTACTTCAGAGTCTTTGGTGCTAGGTGATGGATCAAGGATCCCCATCACAAGTCAAAGTTTGAACCCAAAGCTCACGAAGGCTTCATGCTCGGCTATGGAAAGGATTCACACTCTTACAGAGTCTTCAACCTCTTCCACTACAAAATCGTTGAAACAGTGGATGTGCGATTTGATGAAACCAATGGTTCACAACGAGAGCTCCTGCCAAGCACACTAGATGAAGCTGCTTCCAGTGAATCTATCAAGCTGATGGGAACTGGTGAAATCATGCCTTCTGAAGCACAGCCTGAAGAGGAACTTATCATTTCTGCACCAAACCAACCTGAAGACAATGCTCAGACCGAAGACAATCATTCCAATGATGACAATGATCAGCATGAGCAAGGTCTTCGTCCAGTTCATCCTCGTGTTGCAAATGAAGTACAAATTGAGAAGATAATTGATAGCATCAACGCACCTGGTCCACTTACTCGATCAAGAGCAACACAGTTAGCAAATTTCTGTGGACATTTTTCATTTGTATCAATATCTGAACCCAAGAAAGTTGCTGAAGCTTTTATGGAACCTGAATGGATTCAAGCCATGCAAGAAGAACTTCAACAGTTCAAGCTGAATAATGTTTGGGAACTTGTCAAGCGACCTGACCCTCGCAAGCATAACATTATTGGAACGAAATGGATATATCGAAACAAGCAAGACAAGCATGGTCAAGTCGTCAGAAACAAAGCACGTCTTGTGGCACAAGGATATACTCAAGTTGAAGGAATTGACTTCGATGAAACATTTTCTCCTGTTGCTAGGCTTGAAGCTATTCGCATACTGCTATATCAAATGGATGTGAAAAGTGCTTTCCTCAATGGCAAGATTGAAGAAGAAGTGTATGTTGCTCAACCACCTGGCTTTGAAGATCCAAAACATCCTGATATGGTGTACAAACTAAACAAAGCACTGTATGGCCTCAAACAAGCTCCTCGCGCATGGTATGATACGATCAAAGACTTCCTGAAGAGCAAAGGCTTCAAACCAGGATCCCTCGATCCCACACTCTTCACGAAGAGATATGATGGCGAACTGTTTGTGTGCCAAATATATGTGGATGACATTATCTTCGGCTGCACCAACCAGAAGTATAGTGATGAGTCTGGATACATGATGCAAGAGCAATATCAGATGTCCATGATGGGAGAACTGAAGTTCTTAATTGGTCTTCAAATTTGTCAGCAAAGCAATGGCATCTTCATATCTCAAGAAAATACCTCAAGGATTGTCTGAAGAAGTTTGGAATGGAAGACTGCAAAGGTTATACGACGCCAATGCCAGCCAAACACCACCTTGGTCCTGACGACAATGGTAAAGAGTTCGATCAAAAGGTATACCGCTCCATGATTGGTTCTTTACTTTATCTATGTGCATCTAGGCCAGATATTATGCTTAGTGTTTGCATGTGTGCTCGATTCCAAGCGGCGCCAAAGGAATAGCATCACTTAGCTGTGAAGCGAATTCTTCGATATTTGGCTTACACCCCAACACTCGGATTATGGTATCCCAAGGGCTCAAATTTTTATTTGGTTGGATTCTCGGATGCTAATTATGCTGGTGACAAGGTGGATCGCAAGTCTACATCAGGCACATGTCATTTTCTTGGACGATCACTTGTCTGTTGGTCTTCAAAGAAGCAGAACTGTATATCACTCTCAACTGCTGAATCTGAATAAATTGCTGCTGGATCTTGTTGTGCTCAGCTTCTATGGATGAAGCAAACTCTCAAGGACTATGGCATCAATCTGAAACAAGTACCTCTCTTCTGCGACAACGAGAGTGCCATCAAGATAGCCAACAATCCAGTCCAACACTCAAAGACAAAGCACATTGAAATTCGTCATCACTTTCTCAGAGATCATGTCATGAAGGAAGATATCGATATCATTCACGTCAACACTGAAGAGCAACTCGCAGATATCTTCACAAAGCCCTTGGATGAGAAAAGGTTTTGCAAGTTACGGTGTGAGCTAAATATCTTGGAATCCTCTAATGTCCTGTGATCAGGCACACATCCTAACACTTATGCATGTTGATGACTTAGATGTGCAACACACAAAGTAATGTATATCTTCAATCAATGAAGATTTACACTCTGAGTGTGAATACATTAACATGGAATTTGACTTCGGAGCGCCATGATAATTGTGCGCCGTGTCTAGGTCTAATAGTTCCTATACGGTTGGTAACGCCACCACCAAATTTCTCTGTTTGAAGTGTTTCACTCATGGCGTTACTTTTGCAAAGACTTCGCATTTGGTTTGTCCTCAGTTTCAATTTATCTTCATGATTTTCTGCGCTATGATGATTTGATTGCATATATATATATACTAGTGTTATGTCCTCTACAGCATTCACTTATAGCTATGTCTTCAAGTTGAATCTTTTGAACTAAGTGAATGTGATCGGACCCTAACCTCTCTATGCTTACTATCTCAAACTCTATCTGTCCAAATCATATCCATTCTGTTGAAACTGTCAAATGTCTTCTCTGCATCCTTGTCAGCAGAAGACATAGAGACAAACATCAAGTCCTATTTAAATGATTCATCTTTATTGTCGATATCCGGAGAAGCCGGAACAACCATCCGACAAACTTGGCGGGCATGGCAATGTGGGACAACTCTAAATATGTTGCATGCTTGCCACGTGTCCCACGGATGTGAACAGACAGGGGCACCTGCGTAATTGCGCTATGCCGCACACCTACTTATAAATACGTGTCCCCCGCGGTCAAGAAATCCTTCTTCCACCTCTCCACCTCGTCAAAACCCTAGCGCCACCGCTAGTTCTCGACGACGCCGGCGATGAAGCGCTTAGCTGCCGCGTCTCTCCGACGTCGTCCTCACGCTGGCCGCGGACATCGTCCTCTCCGCCGTCGCTGTAGGTGTCCTCCATCGCCAAGTTAGGGCACGGTGGGCTGAACTGCTCGGTCTCCTATTCTTCCCATCTAGCAGTTCGTCGTGCGGTAATTATAACTCTATTTTTACCACCTTTTTGATCTTCATAGATTCATCCTACTTACCGAAAGTGGTTTCTACCTACTCAATGTTAGATCCATTCTGTCTGCATCTCATAATGCCTAGTCTATTTACTTAGATTTCCTATCTAGTTTGATTCCTCACTTGTACTTATTCACGGATTGGTACAAATCTGGAACCAACTCACCACATATAAGTGAATGTCTTCGCATCATGAGGTCAATATCTTCAACTGATTTATCTTCAAAATCTTCTGAGAATGCATATGACCTCTTCCCCTTCCCTCGCATCTCTAATGCTGTCACAGGTACATGTCCGTGGGAGAATCTCTTGGTTCTCATAGTCTGCATTCGTTTGCAGAATATGTACAGCATCATATCAATTCTCCTGAAGCCAGTTCCTGCTTGACCAGCAAGAGAAAGTCTCTGAAGCCTTTGAACATATTGAAGCCATTCAGTTTGAAGTTCATGGCTGCAGAAAAATCAGCAAGGAAGGGTGGCAGACAGCGCCGAGAAGGAACATCCAAAGATTTGCCTGATGACCTAGCAAAGCTCTACAAGACAGATCCTGAAGAGACATATCATCAGCGCAAGACACGAATCCAATGGATTCGACGCTATTGGGTTGAAGAGTGGTTCAAGTACAAGTTCGTAAACAAGGAATATGCAGAGAAGAATGCAATCAAGAGTCCTTGGGGCGATATTCTCTATCGAGGTCTTCAACCCAAGAACAGAGCTGAAGCTGTTGCACAAGATTTCTATCCTTGCATGGTCCGTGGACCTCAGCCTGAGAATGCCGATCCCACATCATTACTCTGGTGTCGTGACGACAATCTCTTCAAGCGCAATTTTCAGTATGCTAAGGCTTCAGCAAAGGAAAACAAGAAGTCATGGGGATCAGACTTCAATCCTGGCCCCTCTGCTCCCCGTGATGATGGCACACATGAAGCTGAAGAAAACAGAATTGGCCCCTCTGCAAACCTTGATGGCCTCATCTCCTACATCTTGGTACAAGGTGCCAAAGTGGATCATTCTGACAATGATGCTGATTCTGATGAAGCCCCAGCTCCTCCTCCAAGGCTGCAGAAGTCAAAGAAGATTAAGGCTTCATCATCAGCTGCACCTCCAAAAGCTTCTCATGTGAAGCCACTGGCCACTGCACCTCGTGAAGCCAGTGTGCAGTCTGAAGATCAATCCCGCATCTCCAAGAAGACCGAGAAGAAAAAGCAACTTGTCAGGCATACTGATGAAGCCTTGACTCCTGCCGCCATTCTGTGTGAAGAACCCATTGATCTGTCAAGTGTTGAAGATCTTGCTGATGATGCCCTTGAGCAACTGATAAAGAGCAAGGAAGAAGCAGAGATCTTCAACAACTTGCCTCTCTTTGATGTGGCAATCATCCATAACTTCATTGATGAGTGGTTCGACACCCCCAATCTAAGCTTTGAAGATTTGCAGCTTCCCATTGGCCTCAGCGTCTCTTTCAATGGCGCAATTGCTTCTGAGCTAGCTCTTGCTCAGTGCATCGTTGAGCTGAAGAACAAAATTGATTATGAGAAGGCTCAATTCAAGAAGCATGTGGCGAAGCTCAGTGTTCAAGACGTCAGAAACTTCAAGGTCACGCTGCATGAGCTTAAAGAAGCTTTTCTGAAGAAGCGCCAAGAAGCTCAAGGCTCTCGTGAGCGCATGAAGAGTTTGGCTGATAAGTGTGTGCTTGCCTACAATGAGGCTGAGAAGCGCAAGTCACTTGGCCGTCCTGGCATTGACCCCAGGATGGCTGCAAAGAAAAAAAAGAAGCTTCCTGCTGACCAGCCCGCACCTTCAAGCCAAGGAGCCCCTCGCATTATCTTCCCAAGTAGCATGACTGGATCGAAGCCAAAGGTCACCACAACCGCTTCAGAACATAAGAAGACGAGGGCTGCCGAGGCTGAAGCCAGAAAGAGGAAGAATACTGAAGCCTCTGTTTCCGCTCGCTCCAAGAAGAAGCGCAAGACCAAGAAGACTTGGGCTGCTCCCACAGAGCCCTTAGTTGTTGAACCCATTTCAGTGGTTTGCCCTGCGTGAGAACATCAAGAAAGAAGGATAATAGTTCATGAGTCTGCTTCCACAAAGGCTCATGAAGCTGAAGATATACCAGCAGCTGAACCCTCCGCTGCTGAAGACATTGGTCATGATGACAATGTTGAAGATGATGAAGTTCTTCCTGGAACACAACGTGGTATCATCGCCTGTTCTTACGAACAGCGAACTCATCAGCATTGGTCGTCCTCTGACGCCAATTGCTCAGGATGCATCGTGGGCTGATCACCCACAGCAACAAGACTCCCCAAGTACTCCCCAACAACAACAACAAGCTACACCACCCGTGCAAGAAGAAGATGAAGACTTTGAGGCCCAGCCAACTCCATCTCCAAAGGCGTTGCCAGCATTTCGCAGGCTTCGCAAAGGACAAAGGCCTCAAGTCCCTCTGACGAGCGTTCCAGAAGGAGAAGTGCAACGCCAACCTGTTGCACGTCAAGTATTTTCTGAACCCACTCCAACTGTGAATGTCTCCATGTCTGAAGCCCAAGCTGCTGAAGACATTCCGGCTGCATCAGCCGAAGAGAATCAAGAAGACGTGCGTGTCCCTGATGTGAACGTGCCAGTGCCCGACCCTCCTGTTCATCAATAGGAGGTTTAAAATGTTGAAGCTGCCACCACCAATGACAATGAAGCCAATGACGTTGTCATGGCTGACGCTAATGTGGAGCTTGAACCAACCAGTGTGCCTGAAGCTAATGAGGCCACTGCACCTGAAGCTAATGAGGCAACTGCTCCTGAAGCACCTATTGTGCAGCCTGAAGCCTCAGCTGTTGCCCCTGCTCTAGTTCCGCCACCAAGTCCCCATACAGTTGAGAAAGCATACAACCATGGCGAGCTAATCACAGTAAGATGGCCTGTTCTGGTCCCTCCGCCTACTGTCTCTGGTCCTCAATTTGACTATCAGATTGAGCATAGGCCTCAGGTCCAGAAGCCAAAGCCAAGACTGCCAAGGTTTCCTGGTACTGCCACATTTGTCGGGTCTTTCAATGCAAATGGCTTCAAGAGCCACAACACATTCTTTGACAGCTCAAAGAACCCCTACACGAAGCCAAGAATATCATCAGATCGGTTCTGGAGTCATCAGCAGCGAAGCTATTACTCATGTGTTCTGTATGATCAAGGGAGCATCTTCCCTCATATGCGCCTCGACACTGAAGCCATTGTTGGACTGCCGTGCTTAGAAGAAGCACTTGACTGCTTTTGTGATGCTGGTCTGCTCAGCTTTGTCACAGACAAAGAACATTGGAATGAAGAGCTATTGCTTCAATCCTATGCTACACTCCACATTCGTGGCTATAACAGAGATACGAAGACATGGGTTCTCGAGTGGATGACAGGAAATGTTCATCATGAAGCCAAAGCTCTTGACATCATTGAGCTTACAGGCCTATCCACTCCCGGAGATCTATATGAACCTGGTTGTCAAAAACACCGCAATGCACTGGAGAGCATCTTCCATAAGCCTGAACCCAATATGAGCCAGATGTTGAGCATGATGAAGCCTTTCCCACGTGATGCTGAATATCCAAAGGATTTCTTTGTTGATGACCTTGAGTATCTGCCGCGCACCATATATCACATCATCAGGCGGACTCTATGGCCTATCAAAGGACATTCATCAGCTGCAAAACTTGAAGGAGCCATGAAGACATTGGTCTTTTACATCCTCAATGGCATCAGCTTCAATGCGCAAGATTTCTTCATCAGGCAACTGGCTGCATCTGGATCTGACCTCTTCGGACTAAAATTTTATGCTCCATGGGTCATGCGCCTCATCAAGCGACACTCTGCTATCAACTATCAACCATCTGCTCGCAATCATGTGATCTTCCTACCAGAGGTTGATATGTCAGTTGAAGCCATATATCCTGAACCTGCCAAGAAGCCTCTTTGTCTTCAGAATGCTGAACATCAAAGCTTCACACAACCTATGGAAGGAGTCCAAGCTGTCACGCGTGTCTATCCAATGGCTGGAAATATTCGTCTGCCTCATCGTGCCTCAACTGAAGCCACTGCGAGCACCATTGCTCAAAGGCCTCGGAAGCGCTCTCGGGTCCTCAATGACCGAGAACTTCTTGTGGCCCTACATCAGAAGCAAGATAAGCATCATTTTTGGCTGAAGCGTCAGATGCAAAGCCTCTTGGTGGATGTAAATCGCATTCGAAACCTTGCCACCAAGAATGCTTTTGTCACTCACGAAACTTGTCGGCGTTCATGGAAGAGTTTGACCCTACTCAGTGCTGAAGCTGATCTTCAAGACGATGGCTTCACTGAAAGATTCAAGTTTGACTCCACTCCTCCATGGAATGCTGTCCTACGAAGAACTCCATCTCTTGAAGACTCTGATTATTCTTCCTCTGCTGCAACTGTCAATGCCAATGTCATCGATGATGAAGATGATGCAAATTCACCGCCCCCTACTTCTGCACGCATCGACACTGCACCAAGTTTGTCTGCACCACCAAACGACAACGACAACCCTGCTGCTTCAACTACTCCTCCTGAGGATGAGTAGATGTTCTATGTCTTCAAACCTTTTTGGTCATTACTGACAAAAGGGGGAGAAGCGTATGAGTTTGATAGTCTTCAAGCGGGTTCATTAGGGCGGTTGCTTTATATTTTGCCTAGTGCTTACAACTCTTGCCTTTGATACACTTCGTTCTTTAGTTGTAACACTTAAACTTGATGGTCGTCTGCTACTTATTTGCATTTCCACGTGCGATGATAACTTCCGCACTTAGATCATCCTGCAGACGTCCATTTTTCATTATGCATGTCATCCTATTTGCTATATCATTTCATGCATGATCAATTATCTTCATAAGTTGAAGTGGATCTCCACAAGCACAACCTGCCATGTGCATTTGCATTCCAAAAGCAAAATTACTTATATGCACATCTTCAGGGGGAGCCCTTACTACTTATGAAGACAATTTCCTATCCTTTACAATTTCACATACTTTATCCCCGTTGAAAACTTCAACCAGTTTGTCATCAATCACCAAAAAGGGGGAGATTGTAAGTGCATCTAGTGCCACCCCTAGTTGGTTTTGGAGTATTGACGACAAAGTTGGTTGAGGGACTAATGCGTTTGTGAAAATTGCAGGATAACGCAGGTAGTGTCCATCCTTGATTCGGTTTACCTACCGGAGATGACCCCTAAAAATGTATGAAGACATTGAAGACAATGGTGGTATAAGAAGATATTCATATTGAAGACTATGACATGAGAAGACATTGCGTGAAGACTATGGAGCGTGAAGACTGTGTGGTTTCGATGTTTCCTTTTCTTTTTTGTTGAGTCATAGGAACCACCGTACTGTTAAGTGGGGTCCAAGTGAACTAAGTCAGAGTGACTGAAGTGATGCTCAACTCAAATCCTATGTCTTCGAGCGAAGACAATGAGAGCAAATCTTATCCAGAGCTGGATGAGTCAGCTTTGCTTGTAGCCCAAGTAAAGTTGCCGCGAGTGTTTGAAATCTGACCGTTGGAACACGTGTCAGTTCCTTAGTGACCCAGGGTCATTTCGGACATATCAGGTCGGGTTGCCTTGTGGCTATAAATAGCCCACCCCCTACACCATAAATTGGTGGCTGCTCAGAGTTAGTGCACGGCTTTTGTCGTTTGAGAGCAACCCACCTCGAAGCATTTGAGAGAGAGAAATCCTTGTGAGGACAAAGCCCAAACACCCAGAGCCAAAGAGTGTTAGGCATCACTGAAGTCTTTCTGTCTGTGTGACCTGAAGACTTATTACACTTGAGGATTGTGTATCCTCCAGCCGGTTAGGCGTCACGTTCTGAGCATCCAAGAGTCATTATGGATTGCCGGGTGAACAAAGTCTGTGAAGGTTCGGAAGTCTACCTTGAAGACTTACCAGAGTGATTGGGCGAGGACTAAGTGTCCTTAACTCAAGGGGAATAGGTGAAGACACGGTCTTCTGAGTTGAATCTCAGCCTCCCTAACCAGACGTACAGTTGTCACAACAACTGGAACTGGTCCAACAAATCCTGTGTCTTCAACAAGCGACTAGTTCTATCCCTTTCCATCCTTTACTTAAGTTTGTCTTCGTGAAGTCACTGCCTATCTGTGTATCTGTTTGACTTCATTGCTTGACTACTACTGTTGATTGGCTTCACACTATCGTCCATCCTGATCATTACTACTTAGCTGCTATTAGTCCTGTACTTTCACACTATTGCATATTTGAATATGGCTTGCTTATGGTAGTTTATCTTCCGCTGCATATCAACTAGGTCATTTCTGTTGTTTGTCTTCAAAACTTCTAAGTTTTGAAGACTTTCATAAAAATCGCCTATTCACCCCCCCCCCTCTAGTCGATACTAGCACTTTCACCTACAAATAACACGAAGAACACGAAGGGAAACACGAGGGAAAACATGAGAGAAATCACTCAAACCAACAAGATTCGATTAAACACGTGCTAGATCCTCGAAACACAAAGAGATACATGATCCAAATCCAAAAAAGTATGATACAAATGGCGGTAGTTCTTCTCCATGAGGAGGTCTTGAGGGGTCTTCCCGTGAAGGGGTCTTGAATCTGCTTGGGGGATCTTCTCCGAAGAGGCCATGGACTCCAATGGAGAAGTAACCAAGTGGATGAGCAAAGCTCTATCTCTGAAACGAGCTAATCCTTTGCTAACCCGAGCTAGGAGCAGGGGTGTCCTATTTATAGTCGTAGTGCACTTGGGGGCGAATTGAAGGGGTACATTGCCCTCGGGCCCAAAGCTGCGCGCAGACAAGCGTCGGACATCCGACGACTGTCGGTCGTCCGGTCGCTTGCGGGCGTCCGGTCATCCGGAAGTCTTCGGATTTCCGACGTTTTGCCTCTGGTCCGGAAGTGCTGGATGTCCGGTCGGTGTCGGTCCTTCGGGCGCTGATGAGTGTCGGTCGTCCGGTATGCGTCGGGCATCCCGTTGTTGTAGCATGCATAGGCTGGGACTTGGACTGGCGGGTTGGTGCCTCTTGGCGTTGGACGTCCGACGGGTGTCGGTCGTCTGGAGGTTGTCGCACATCCGAGAGCTGTACCTTCCTGGCAGCTCCTTCTCCTGTTCCTCGCACTTGGTGTCCTCGCCGTCTTGTCCAAAGCTCGTAGTTGTTCCATGGCCTTCCTCTTGGTTCCTGGACATGCATAGCACATATGTATTAGGTAGCAGCTATGTCTCACATGTGGAAAGTGACAGTTCGGAGAGGAGCGACTTCACCTTGTGTCCAATGGCGTATGTTCGAGGTCTCGTCATATATCCTCTTGGGCCTTGGAGAGTAGCCGGAGTGTACATGGGGATTAACGTGGGATGCTCCGCATCAAGGCTCTTCATTGCATCGAAACCCAAGAAGTCATGCTTTACATGGTCTATCGCCCGCCTCACTGCCACCTTCACTTTTTCACCAGCAGATGCATTATTCATAAATGATAGAGTACATAACAGCTCATCCTCATTATGTTTATGCACATGAAAAATTATTGGGCATCCTGAATCGTGCAAGATGGCTCGTCGCCGCGATCAACTTGCCCTGAAAGTTGATTTCACGGGCCATCCCCCGATTTTGTATCCACAAAAGGTGACCAAGCTCCATCACCCACCAAAATGACAACGACTAACCGTGGTACGCGTTCATCACCCTCTTCGCCAGCGTGGACAACATTTTGGGGGCCAGATACAGGTTGAAAAACCGAGTTCAGATGATTTTATCTTTGACGTGTACTCTACCACCTTTCTGAGAGGTCACCCACGGACAGATATATGGACAATAACATATAGAGCAATGCACCATCCTTCCAGTTTCAAACCACAAAGACTACAGGTTCAGTCAGGACGGAAGGAGGAGGCTCTTCGTTGCATCGAATCACAAGAATTCATGATTTACATGGTCTATCGCCCGCCCCGCTACCACCCTCACTTTTTCACCAGCAGATGCATTATTCTTAAATGATAAAGTACATAACAGCTCATCCTCGTTATGTTTATGCACATGAAAAATTATAGGGCATCCAGAAAGGTGCAAGATGGCTCGTCCATGCGATCAACTTACCCTGAAAGTTGATATCACGGGCCGTCACCCGATGTTGTATCCACAAAAGGACCACAATTTGTCCTTACAAACTCCATTTGAGCTCCATCACCCGCCAAAACAATCACAACTAAACATGGTACGCGTCCAGCACCCTCTTCATCAGCGTAAAAAACATTTCGAGGGCCGGATCCAGGTTGAAAAACCGTGTTTCGGATGATTTTATTTTGACGTGTACTCTACCACCCTTCTGTGATCTCACCCACGGACAAATATATGGACAATAACATACAAAACAATACACCATCCTTCCTATTTCTAACAAGAAATACTATAGGTTAAGTCAGGACAGAAGGATGAGGTTGTTCGTTGCATCAAAACCCAAGAAGTCATGCTTTACATGGTCTATCGCCCGCCCCGCTACCACCTTCACTTTTTCACCAACAGATGCATTATTCATAAATGATAAAATACGTAACAGCTCATCCTCATTATGTTTATGCACACAAAAAATTATAGGGCATCCTGAATGGTGCAAGAAGGCTCGTCGGCACGATCAACTTGCCTTGAAAGTTGATTTCACGGGCCGTTCCCCGATGTTGTATCCACAAAAGGACCACAATTTGGCCATACAAACTCCATTTGATCTCCATCACCCGCCAAAACGATCACGGCTAAACGTGGTACGCCTCCATCACCCTTTTCATCGGTGTGGGCAACATTTCGGGGGCCGCATCTAGGTTAAAAAACCGAGTTTCAGATGATTTTATCTTTGACGTGTACTCTACCACCCTTCTGTGAGATCAACCACGAACAAATATATGGACGATAACATATAGAGCAATGCACCATCCTTCCATTTTCAAACCAGAAAGACTACAGGTTCAGTTAGGACGAAAGGAGGAGCCTCTTCGTTGCATCGAAACCCAATAATTCATGTTTTACATGGTCTATCGCCCTCCCCGCTACCACCATCACTTTTTCACCAGCAGATGCATTATTCTTAAATGATTACATAACAGCTCATCCTCATTATGTTAACGCACATGAAAAATTATAGGGCATCCCAAAGGTGCAAGATGGTTCGTAGATGCGATCAACTTACGCTGAAAGTTAATTTCACGGGCCGTCCCCCGATGTTGTATCCACAAAAGGACCACAATTTGACCATACGAACTCCATTTTAGCTCAATCACCCGCCAAAACGATCACAACTAAAAGTGGTACGCGTCCAGCACCCTCTTCGTCGGCGTCGAACATTTCGGGTGCCGGATCCAGGTTCAAAAACTGAGTTTCGAATGATTTCATCTTTGGTGTGTACTCTACCACCCTTCTGTGAGCTCACCAACAGACAGATATATGCACAATAACATATAGAGCAATGCACCATCCTTCCATTTTCTAACTGGAAAGACTACAGGTTCAGTCAGGATAGAAGGTGGAGGCTCTTTAGTGCATCAAAACCAAAGAATTCATGCTTTACATGGTCTATCGCCCGCCCCCCTACCACCCTCACTTTTTCACCGACAGATACATTATTCTTAAATGATAAAGTACATAATAGCTCATCCTCATTAAGTTTATGCACAAAAAAATTTATAGGGCATCCCGAAAGGTGCAAGATGGCTCGCCGGCGCGATCAACTTAACTTGAAAGTTGATTTCACGGGCCATCCCCCGATGTTATATCCACAAAAGGACCACAATTTGGCCATGCGAACTCCATTTGAGCTCCATCACCTACCAAAACGATCACAACTTAACATTGTATGCGTCCATCACCATCGTCGCTGGCGTCAACAACATCTTGGGGGCCGGATCCAGGTTGAAAAACCAAGTTTCAGATGATTTTAACTTTGGCGTGTACTCTACCACCCTTCTATGAGCTAACCCACGAACAGATATATGGCAATAACATATAGAGCAATGCACCATCCTTCCATTTTTAAACCAGAATGACTACAGGTTCAGTCGGGACAGAAGGAGGAGGATCTGTCGCCTGCCCCGCTACCACCCTCAATTTTTCACCAGCAGATGCATTATTTTTAAATGACAAAGTACATAACAGCTCTTCCTCATTATGTTTATGCACACAAAAAATTGTAGGGCATCCCAAAAGGTGCAAGATGGCTCATCGGCGTGATCAACTTACCTTGAAAGTTGATTTCACGGGCCGTCCCCCGATGTTGTATCCACAAAAGGACCACAATTTGGCCATACAAACTCAATTTGATCTCCATCACCCACCAGAACAATCACAACTAAACATGGTACATGTCCATCACCCTCTTCGTCGACGTCAAAGGCATTTCGGGGGCCGGATCTAGGTTGAAAACCGAGTTTCAGATGATTTTATCTTTGACGCGTACTATACCACCCTTCTATGAGCTCACCCACGGATAGATATATGGACAATAACATATAGAGCAATACACCATCCTTCCATTTTCAAACCAAAAAGACTAGAGGTTCAGTCAGGACGGAACAAGGAGGATCTACGTTGCATCGAAACACAAGAATTCATGCTTTACATGGTCTATTGCCTGCCCCACTACCACCATCAACTTTTCACCAGCAGATGCATTATTTTTAAATGATAAAGTACATACCAGTTCTTCCTCATTATGTTTATGCACACCAAAAATTATGGGGCATCCCGAAAGGTGCAAGATGGCTCGTCGACACGATCAACTTACCCTGAAAGTTTATTTCACGGGTCGTCCCCCGATGTTGTATCAACCAAAGGACCATAATTTGGCCATACGAACTCAATTTGATCTCCAACACCCATCAAAACGATCACAAGTAAACGTGGTATGCGTCCATCACCCTCTTCGTTGGCGTCGACAGTATTTTAGGGGCTGGAGCCAGGTTGTAAAACTGAGTTTCAGATGAATTTGTCGTGGACGTGTAGTCTACCACCCTTCTATCAATGCACCATCCTTCCATTTTTAAACCAGAAGGACTATAGGTTCAGTCAGGACAAAAGGAGGAGGCTCTTCATTGCGTCGAAACCCAAGAATTCATGCTTTACATGGTCTATCGCCCTCCCCGCTACCACGCTCACTTTTTCAATAGCAGATGCATCATTCGTAAATGATAAAGTACATAACAGCTCTTCCTCCTTATGTTTATGCAAACAAAAAATTATAGGGCATCCCGAATGGTGCAAGAAGGCTCGTTGGTGCGATCAACTTACCCCGAAAGTTGATTTAACGGGTTGTCCCCCGATGTTGTATCCACAAAAGGACCGTAATTTGGCCATATGAACTTCATTTGAGCTCCATCACCCACCAAAATGATCACAACTAAACATGGTACACGTCCATCACCCACCACACCGGCGTCGATAGCATTTTGGGGGCCGGATCTAGGTTGAAATACCGAGTTTCAGATTATTTATCTTTGACGTGTACTCTACGACCCTTCTATGAGCTCACCCACGAACAAATATATGGACAATAACCTATAGGGCAATGCACCATCCTTGCATTTTCAAACCTGAAAGACTACAGGTTCAGTCAGGACAGAAGGAGGAGGCTCTTCATTATATCAAAAACCGAGAATTCATGCTTTGCATAGTCTATCGCCCTCCCCGCTACCACCCTCACTTTTTCACCGGTAGATGCATTATTCTTAAATGATAAAGTACATAACTGCTCTTCCTCGTTATGTTTATGCACACGAAAAATTATAGGGCATCCCGAAACGTGCAAGATGGATCGTCGGCTTGATCAACTTACCAAAATGATCACACCTAATGTGGTACGCGTCCGTCACCTTCTTCTCCGGCCTCGACAACATTTCGGGGGCCGAATCCAGGTTGAAACAACGAGTTTCGAATGATTTTAACATTGACGTGTCCTCTATCACCCTTCTGTGAGCTCACCCACGGACAAATATATAGACAATAACATATAGAGCAATGCACCATCCTTGCATTTTCAAACCTGAAATACTACAGGTTCAGTCAGGACAGAAGGAGGAGGCTCTTCGTTATATCAAAACCCAATAATTCATGCTTTACATAGTATATCACCCTCCCCGCTACCACCCTCACTTTTTCACCGGCAGATGCATTATTCTTAAATGATAAAGTACATAACAGCTCTTCCTCGTTATGTTTATGCACACGAAAAATTATAGGGCATCCCGAAAGATGCAAGATGGCTCGTCAGCGCGATCAACTTACCCTGAAAGTTGAATTCACGGGCCGTCCCCCGATGTTGTATGCACAAACGGACCACAATTTTGTCATACGAACTCCATTTGAGCTCCATCACCGGCCAAAACGACCACAACTAAATGTGGTACACGTCCATCACCCTCTTCGTCAGCGTCAACAATATTTCAGGGGCCGAATCCAGGTTGAAAAACCGAGTTTCAGATGATTTTATCTTTGACGTGTAATCTACCATCCTTCTATGTGCTCACCCACGGACATATATATGACCAATAACATAGAGATCAATGCACCATCCTTCCATTTTTAAACCCGAAAGACTAAAAGTTCAGTCAGGATACAAGGAGGAGGCTCTTCGTTGCGTCTAAACCCAAGAATTCATACTTCACATGATATATCGCCCTCCCCGCTACCACGCTCACTTTTTCCCCAGAAGATGCATCAATTTTAAATCATAAAGTACATAGCAGCTCTTCCTCCTTATATTTATGTACACGAAAAATTATAGGGCATTCCGAGTGGTGCAAGATGGCTCTTTGGCGTGATCAAGTTACCCCGAAAGTTGATTTAACGGGTCGTCCGCTGATGTTGTATCCACAAAAGGACTACAATTTGGCCATACAGACTCCATTTGAGCATTATCACCCATTGACACAATCACAACTAAACATGGTACGCGTCCATCACCCACTACGCCGGCGTCGATGACATTTCGGGGGCCGGATCTAGGTTGAAAAACTGAGTTTCAAATTATTTTATCTTTGACATGTACACTATGACCCTTCTATGAGCTCACCCATGGACAAATATATGGACAATAACATATAGAGGAATGCACCATCCTTGCATTTTTAAACCAAAAAGACTACATGTTCAGTCGGGACAGCAGGAGGAGGCTCTTCGTTGCATCCAAACCCAAGAATTCATGCTTTACATGGTCTATCGCCCTCCCCGCTACCACCCTCACTTTTTCACCAGCAGATGCATTATTCTTAAATGGTAAAGTGCATAACAACTCTTCCGCATTATGTTTATGCAAAATAAAAATTGAAGGGCATCCCAAATGGTGCAGTATGTCTTGTCGGCGCAATCGACTTACCCTGAAAGTTGAATTCACGGGCCGTCCCCCGATGTTGTATCTGCAAAAGGACCACAATTTGGCCATACGAACTCCATTTGAGCTCAATCACCCGCCAAAACTGTCACAACTATTACGCACCCATCACCCACTATGCCAGCGTCGACAACATTTAGGGGGCCAGATCGAGGTTGAAACACCGAGTATCGGATGATTTTAACATTGACGTGTCCTCTACCACCCTTCTGTGAGCTCACCCACGGACAGATATATACACAATAACACATAGAGCAATGCACCATCCTGCATTTTCAAACCTGAAATACTACAGGTTCAGTCAGGACAGAAGGAGGAGGCTCTTTGTTATATCAAAACCCAAGAATTCATGCTTTACATAGTATATCGCCCTCCCAGCTACCACCCTCACTTTTTAACCGGCAGATGCATTATTCTTGAATGATAAAGTACATAATAGCTCATCCTCATTAAGTTTATGCACACGAAAAGTTATAGGGCATCCCAAAAGGTGCAAGATGGCTCGCCGGAGCGATCAACTTAACTGGAAAGTTGATCTCACGGGCCATCCCCCGATGTTGTATCCACAAAAGGACAACAATTTGGCCATGCGAACTACATTTGAGCTCCATCACCTGCCAAAATGACAACAACTAAATGTTGTACGCGTCCATCACCATCGTCGCCGCGTCAACAACATCTCGGGGGCCGGGATCCAGGTTGAAAAACCAAGTTTCATATGATTTTTACTTTGGCGTGTACTCTACCACCCTTCTGTGAGCTAACCCACGAATAGATATATGGCAATAACATATAGAGCAATGCACTATCCTTCCATTTTTAAACCAGAATGACTACAGGTTCAGCCAGGACAGAAGGAGGAGGATCTTCGCTGCGTCGAAACATAACATTTCATGCTTTACATGGTCTATCGCCTGCCCCGCTACCACCCTCAATTTTTCACCAGCAGTTGCATTATTTTCAAATGACAAAGTACATAAAAACTCTTCCTCATTATGTTTATGCACACAAAAAATTGTAGGGCATCCCGAAAGGTGCAAGATGGCTCGTCGGCGCGATCAACTTACCTTGAAAGCTGATTTCACGGGCCGTCCCCCGATGTTGTATCCACAAAAGGACCACAATTTGGCCATATGAACTCAATTTGATCTCCATCACCCACCAAAACAATCACAAATAAACATGGTACACGTCCATCACCCTCTTCGTCAACGTCAAAAATATTTCAGGGGCTGGATCTAGGTTGAAAAACCGAGTTTCGGATGATTTTATCTTTGACGCGTACTATACCACCCTTCTATGAGCTCACCCACGGATAGATATATGGACAATAACATATAGAGCAATGCACCATCCTTCCATTTTCAAACCAGAAATACTAGAGGTTCAGTTAGGACGGAACAAGGAGGATCTACGTTGCATCGAAACACAAGAATTAATGCTTTACATGGTCTGTTGCCTGCCTCGCTACCACCCTCAACTTTTCACCAGCAGATGCATTATTTTTAAATGATAAAGTACATAACAGGTCTTCATCATTATGTTTATGCACAAAAAAATTATGGGGCATCCCGAAAGGTGCAAGATGGCTCGTCGACACGATCAACTTACCCTGAAAGTTGATTTCACGGGCCGTCCCCCGATGTTGTATCATCAAAAGGACCATAATTTGGCCATACGAACTCAATTTGATCTCCAACACCCGTCAAAACAATCACAAGTAAACGTGGTACGCGTCCATCACCCTCTTTGTTGGCGTTGACAGTATTTCAGGGGCTGGAGCCAGGTTGTAAAACTGAGTTTCAGATGATTTTATTTTGGACGTGTAGTCTACCACCCTTCTATCAATGCATCCTTCCATTTTTAAACCAAAAAGACTATAGGTTCAGTCAGGACAGAAGCAGGAGGCTCTTTGTTGCGTCGAAACCCAAGAATCCATGCTTTACATGGTCTATCGCCCTCCCCGCTACCACGCTCACTTTTTCAACAGTAGATGCATCATTCTTAAGTGATATAGTACATAACAGCTCTTCCTCCTTATGTTTATGCGAACGAAAAATTATAGGGCATCCCGAATGGTGCAAGAAGGCTCGTTGGCGCGATCAACTTACCCCGAAAGTTGATTTAACGGGTTGTCCCCCGATGTTGTATCCACAAATGGACCACAATTTAGCCATACGAACTTCATTTGAGCTCCATCACCTGCCAAAATGATCACAACTAAACATGGTACGCGTCCATCGCCCACTACACCGGCGTCGACAGCATTTCAGGGGCCGGATCCAGGTTGAAACAGCGAGTTTCGGATGATTTTACCATTGACGTGTCCTCTACCACCCTTCTGTGAGCTCACCCACAGACAAATATATAGACAATAACATATAGAGCAATGCACCATCCTTGCATTTTCAAACCTGAAATACTACAGGTTCAGTCAGGACAGAAGGAGGAGGCTCTTCGTTACATCAAAACCCAAGAATTCATGCTTTACATAGTATATCATCCTCCCCGCTACCACCATCACTTTTTCACCGGCAGGTGCATTATTCTTAAATGATAAAGTACATAACAGCTCTTCCTCGTTATGTTTATGCACACGAAAAATTATAGGGCATCCCGAAAGATGCAAGATGGCTCATCGGCGCGATCAACTTACCCTGAAAGTTGAACGCACGGGCCGTCCCCCGATGTTGTATGCACAAACGGACCACAATGTTGTCATACGAACTCCATTTGAGCTCCATCACCCACCAAAACGATCACAACTAAATGTGGTACGCGTCCATCACCCTATTCTTTGGCGTAAACAATATTTCGGGGGCCGAATCCAGGTTGAAAAACCGAGTTTCAGATGATTTTATCTTTGACGTGTAATCTACCACCCTTCTATGAGCTCACCCACGGACAGATATATGACCAATAACATAGAGATTAATGCACCATCCTTCCATTTTTAAACCCGAAAGACTACAGGTTCAGTCAGGATACAAGGAGGAGGCTCTTCGTTGCGTCGAAACCCAAGAATTCATACCACGCTCACTTTTTCACCAGTAGATGCATCAATTTTAAATGATAAAGTACATAGCAGCTCTTCCTCCT
The DNA here is from genome assembly GCF_002162155.2 of Triticum dicoccoides. NCBI lineage: Eukaryota > Viridiplantae > Streptophyta > Magnoliopsida > Poales > Poaceae > Triticum > Triticum dicoccoides. The sequence goes on along the minus strand of NC_041385.1, from coordinate 350,412,085 downwards.
TATGTTTATGCACATGAAAAATTATAGGGCATCCCGAGTGGCGCAAGATGGCTCTTTGGCGTGATCAACTTACCCCGAAAATTAATTTAACGGGTCGTCCCCTGATGTTATATCCACAAAAGGACCACAATTTGGCCATACGGACTCCATTTGAGCTTGATCACCCACCGACACAATCACGACTAAACATGGTACGCGTCCATCACCCAATATGCCGGCGTCGATGACATTTCGGGGGCCGGATCTAGGTTGAAAAACCGAGTTTCAAATTGTTTTATCTTTGACATGTACACTACGACCCTTCCATCGAGACAGAATGAGGAGGCTCTTCGTTGCATCAAAAGCCAAGAATTCATGCTTTACATGGTCTATCGCCCTCCCCGCTACCACCCTCACTTTTTCACCAGCAGATGCATTATTCTTAAATGGTAAAGTTCATAAAAGCTCTTCCGCATTATGTTTATGCATAAGAAAAAATGTAGGGCATCCCGAATGGTGCAGTATGTCTTCTCGGCGCGATCAACTTACCCTGAAAGTTGAATTCACGGGCCATCCCCCGATATTGTATCCTTAAAAGGACCACAATTTGGCCATACGAACTCCATTTGAGCTCAATCACCCGCCAAAATGGTCACAACTATTACGCGCCCATCGACCACTATGCCGGTGTCGACAACATTTTGGGGGCCGGATCTAGGTTGAAAAACCCAGTTTTGGATGATTTTATATTTGACATATACTCTATCACCCTTCTATGAGCTCACCCACGGACAGATATATGGTCAATAACATATAGAGTAATGCACCATCCTTCCATTTTTTAACCAGAAAGACTACAGATTATGTATGGACAGAAGGAGGAGGCTCTTTGTTGCATCAAAACCCAAGAATTCATGCTTTACATGGTCTATCGCCCGCCCCGCTACCACCCTCAGTTTTTCAAGAGCAGATGCATTATTCTTAAATGATAAAGTACATAACAGCTCTTCCTCATTATGTTTATGCACAAGAAAAAATGTAGGGCATCCCGAATGATGCAAGATGGCTCGTCGGCTCGATCAACTTACCAAAACGATCACAACTAAATGTGGTATGCGTCCGTCACCTTCTTCTCCAGCCTCGGCAACATTTCGGGGGCCGGATCCAGGTTGAAACACCGAGTATCGGATGATTTTAACATTGACGTGTCCTCTACCACCCCTCCGTGAGCTCACCCATGGACAGATATATAGACAATAACATATAGAGCAATGCACCATCCTTGCATTTTCAAACCTGAATTACTACAGGTTTAGTCAGGACAGAAGGAGGAGGCTCTTTGTTATATCAAAACCAAAGAATTCATGCTTTACATAGTATATCGCCCTCCCCGCTACCACCCTCACTTTTTCGCCGGCAGATGCATTATTCTTAAATGATAAAGTACATAAAAGCTCTTCCACGTTATATTTATGCACACGATAAATTATAGGGCATCTCGAAAGGTGCCAGATGTCTCGACGGCGCGATCAACTTACCCTAAAAGTTGAATTCACGGCCGTCCCCCGATGTTGTATGAACAAACGGACCACAATTTTGCCATACGAACTCCATTTGAGCACCATCGCCCTCCAAAATGATCACAACTAAACGTGGTATGTGTCCATCACCCTCTTCGTCGGTGTCGACAACATTTCAGGGTCCGAATCCAGGTTGAAAACCGAGTTTCAGATGATTTTATCTTTGGCGTGTACTCTACCACCCTTCTATGAGCTCACCCACGGACATATATATGACCAATAACATATAGAGCAATGCACCATCCTTCCATTTTTAAACCAGAAAGACTACAGGTTCAGTCAGGATAGAAGGAAGAGGCTCTTCGTTGCGTCCAAACCCAAGAATTCATGTTTTACATGGTCTATCGCCCTCCTCGCTAGCACGCTCATTTTTTCACCAGAAGATGCATCATTCTTAAATGACAAAGTACATAACAGCTCTTACTCCTTATGTTTATGCACACGAGAAATTATAGGGCATCCTGAATGTTGCAAGATGGCTCTTTGGCGCGATCAACTTACCCTGAAAGTTGATTTAACGGGCCATCCCCCGATGTTGTATCCACAAAAGGACCACAATTTATCCATATGGACTCCATTTGAGCTCCATCACCTGCGAACACGATCGCAACTAAACGTGGCACGCGTCCATCACCCACTACGCTGGCGTCGACAACATTTCGGGGGCCGGCTAGGTTGGAAAACTGAGTTTCAGATTATTTTATCTTTGACGTGTACTCTACGACACTTCTGTGAGCTCACTCACGGACAGATATATGGACAATAACCTATAGAGCAATGCATCATCTTTGCATTTTCAAACTACAAAGACTACATGTTCAGTCGGGGCAGAAGGAGGAGGCTCTTCATCGCATCAAAACCCAAGAATCCATGCTTTACATGGTCTATCGCCCGCCCCGCTACCACCCTCACTTTTTCACCAGCAAATGCATTATTCTTAAATGATAAAGTACATAACAGTGCTTCCTAATTGTGTTTATGCAAAAGAAAAATTGTAGCGCATCCCGAATGGTGCCATATGTCTCGTCGGCGCGATCGACTTGCCCAGAAAGTTGAATTCACGGGCCATCCCCCGATGTTGTATCCGCAAAAGGACCACAATTTGGCCATACGAACTCCATTTGAGCTTCATCACCCGCCAAAACGGTCACCACTAAACGTGGTACGCGCCCATCACCCACTATGTCGGCGTAGAAAACATTTCGGGGGCCGGATCTAGGGTGAAAACCGAGTTTTAGATGATTTTATATTTGACGTGTACTCTACCACCCTTCTGTGAGGTCAGCCACAGACAAATATATGGACAATAACATATAGATCAATGCACCATCCTTCCATTTTTAAACAAAAAGGCTACAGGTTCAGTCAGGACAGAAGGATGGGGCTCTTCGTTGCCTCGAAGCCCAAGAATTCATGCTTTACATGGTCTATCGTCCGCCCCGCTACCACCATTAGTTTTTCACGAGTACATGCATTATTCTTAAATGATAAAGTACATAACAACTCTTCCTCATTATGTTTATGCACAAGAAAAATTGTAGGGTATCCCGAATGATGCAAGATGGCTCGTCGGCTCGATCAACTTACCAAAACAATTACAACTAAATGTGGTATGCGTCCATTACCCTCTTCACCGGCAGCGACAACATTTCGAGGGCTGGATCCAGGTTGAAAAGCCGAGTTTCAGATGATTTTAAATTTGATGTGTACTCTACCACCCTTCTGTGTGCTAACCCACGGACAGATATGTGGCCAATAACATATATAGCAATGCACCATCCTTCCATTTTTAAACCAGAATGACTACAGGTTCAGTCTGGACAGAAGGAGGAGGATCTTCGTTGCATCGAAACACAAGAATTCATGCTTTACATGGTCTATCGCCTGCCCCACTACCACCCTCAATTTTTCACCAGCAGATGTACTATTTTTAAATGATAAAGTTCATAACAGCTCTTCCGCATTATGTTTATGCACACAAAAAAATATATGGCATCCCGAAAGGTGCAAGATGGCTCGTCGGCGGGATCAACTTACCCTGAATGTTGATTTTAGGGGTCATCCACCGATGTTGTATCAACAAAAGGACCACAATTTGGCCATACGAACTGACTTTTATCTCCATCACCCGCCAAAACAATCACAACTAAACATGGTACGTGTCCATCACCCTCTTCATCGGCGTAGACAACATTTCGGGGGCCGGATCCAGGTTGAAAAACCGAGTTTCAAATGATTTTATCTTTGACGTGTAATCTGCCAGCCTTCTATGAGCTCACCCATAGACAAATATATGGCCAATAACATATAGAGCAATGCACCATCCTGGCATTTTCAAACCTGCAAGATTACAAGTTCAGTCGGGACAGAAGGAGGAGGCTCTTTGTTGCATCAAAACCCAAGAATTCATGCGTTACATAGTATAACCCCCTCCCCGCTACCACCCTCACTTTTTCACCTGCAGATGCATTATTCTTAAATGATAAAGTACATAACAGCTCTTCCTCGTTATGTTTATGCACACGAAAAATTATAGGGCATCCCGAAAGGTGCAAGATGGCTCGTCGGCGCGATCAACTTACCCTGAAAGTTGAATTCACGGGCCGTTCCCCGATGTTGTATGCAAAAATGGACCATAATTTTGTCATACGAACTCCATTTGAGCTCCATCACCCGCCAAAACGATCACAACTAAATGTGGTACGCGTCCATCACCCTCTTCATTGGCGTCAACAATATTTCAGGGGGCTAATCCAGGTTGAAAAACCAAGTTTGAGATGATTTTAACTTTGACGTGTAATCTACCACCCTTCTATGAGCAAACCCACGGACAGATATATGACCAATAACATAGAGAGCAATGCACCCACAGACAGATATATGACCAATAACCGAGTTTCAGATGATTTTATCTTGGATGTGTAGTCTACCACCCTTCTATCAATGCACCATCCTTCCATTTTTAAACCCGAAAGACTAGAGGTTCAGTCAGGATACAAGGAGGAGGCTCTTTGTTGCGTCGAAACCCAAGAATTCATACTCTACATGATCTATCGCCCTCCCCGCTACCACGCTCACTTTTTCACCAGTAGATGCATCAGTTTTAAATGATAAAGTACATAGCAGCTCTTCCTCCTTATGTCTATGCACACACAAAATTATAGGGCATCCCGAGTAGTGCAAGATGGCTCTTTGGCGTGATCAACTTACCCGAAAGTTTATTTAACGGGTCGTCCCCTGATGTTGTATCCACAAAAGGACCACAATTTGGCCATACGGACTCCTTTTGAGCTTGATCACCTGCCGACACGATCACAACTAAACGTGGTACGCGTCCATCTCCCACTACGCCGGCGTCGATGACATTTCGGGGACGAATCTAGGTTGAAAAACCGAGTTTCAAATTATTTTATCTTTGACGTGTACACTACGACCCTTCTGTGAGCTCACCCACGGACAGATATATGGACAATAACATATAGAGCAATGCACCATCCTTGCATTTTCCAACCAAAAAGACTACATGTTCAGTCGGGACAGCAGGAGGAGGCTCTACGTTGCATCAAAACCCAAGAATTCATGCTTTACATGGTCTATCGCCCTCCCCGCTACCACCCTCACTTTTTCACTAGCAGATGCATTATTCTTAAATCGTAAAGTGCATAACAGCTCTTCCGCATTATGTTTATGCAAAAGAAAAATTGTAGGGCATCCCAAATGGTGCAGTATGTCTTGTCGGCGCGAACAACTTACCCTGAAAGTTGAATTCACGGACGTCCCCCGATGTTGTATCCGCAAAAGGACCACAATTTGGCCATACGGACTCCATTTGAGCTCAATCACCCGCCAAAACAGTCACAACTATTACGCGCCCATCACCCACTACGTCGGCGTCGACAACATTTCGGGGGCCGGATCTAGGTTGAAAAACCTAGTTTTGGATGATTTTATATTTGACATGTACTCTACCACCCTTCTGTGAGCTCACCACGGACAAATATATGGTCAATAACATATAGAGCAATGCACCATCCTTCCATTTTTAAACCAGAAAGACTACAGATTCTGTCAAGACAAAAGGAGGAGGCTCTTCGTTGCATCAAAACCCAAGAATTCATGCTTTACATGGTCTATCGCCCGCTCTGCTACCACCCTCAGTTTTTCACGAGTAGATACATTATGCTTAAATGATAAAGTACATAACAACTCTTCCTCATTATGTTTATGCACAAGAAAAAATGTAGGGCATCCCAAATAATGCAAGATGGCTCGTCGGCTCGATCAACTTACCAAAATGATCACAACTAAATGTGGTACGCGTCCGTCACCTTCTTCTCCGGCCTCGACAACATTTCAGGGGCCGGATCCAGGTTGAAACATCGAGTATCGGATGATTTTAACATTGACATGTCCTCTACCACCCTTTTGTGAGCTCACCCATGGACAGATATATAGACAATAACATATAGAGCAATGCACCATCCTTGCATTTTCAAACCTGAAATACTACAGGTTCAGTCAGGACAGAAGGAGGAGGCTCTTCGTTATATCAAAACCCAAGAATTCATGCTTTACATAGTATATCGCCCTCCCCGCTACCACCCTCACTTTTTCACTGGCAGATGCATTATTCTTAAATGATAAAGTACATAACAGCTCTTCCTCATTATGTTTATGCACACGAAAAATTATAGGGCATCCCGAAAGGTGCAAGATGGCTCGTCGGCACGATCAACTTACCCTGAAAGTTGAATGCACGGGTCGTCCCCCGATGTTGTATGCACAAACGGGCCACCGTTTTGCCATACGAACTCCATTTGAGCTCCATCACCCGCCAAAATGATCACAACTAAACGTGGTACGTGTCCATCACGCTCTTCGTCGGTGTCGACAACATTTCGGGGTCCGAATCCAGGTTGAAAAACCGAGTTTCAAATGATTTTATCTTTGACGTGTACTCTACCACCCTTCTATGAGCTCACCCACGGACAGATATATGACAAATAATGTGGCACCCCGATCCGCATGGAGTAGGAGGCCTTTGCACGTTAGCCCAGGATTACGCCTTACGCACGACAGGTCCATGATACAGCATTCCAGGTACAATAATATTCGTCAACTACATGTGTATATGATTACATCATTGTTGAATGCAATTATCTGGCATAGCCCTAAGGCTATACGGATGGCAACAGAAGTCTATTTAAATGGCGGCGGAAGTCTTTGGTTTGGCAGCATCTCTCTCTGGCTGGACTCCATAACTCACAAGACTGGCAAGATTATGGCCTAGCACGACGAAACAAGCGAGCAGTTCGGGCACGACCTACAAAACTGGCATGACACGCCAGGTCTGTAATTGAATGTACTTTCAATATAACCAAATACATAGCATCCAAACAAACAGATGACAAAGCAAGAACCAAGCATATGCAACAGTCTACTTCAACACAACTTCTAGGCATGGAATGATATTAATCAGAATCATAAATCAAACTAAGCATGGACAACATCATAACATCTACTAGCATGGCATATCAAATTTACTTCTAACATAACAACAGCAAAGCATAGCATATCAAAACATGGCATGGCATCAGGAAACTATGCTGAAAAGAAACTACCAGTTACCTCCCGTGAAGACATGTTGTATCAACCTTATGCACAATCACTTACTCTGCCACGGCTCCTCCGAGCACAAGCATGACTTACCGAGACCTCGTCTCAGAGTCATATCAACGCATCATCGTGACTTCTCACGACTTTCCCATAGTCCAAGTCACTATATTATTTTATTACATCTTAATCATCAACTTAGTTATCACACAAGTTATTAGCAGATTTATCCTCCATTTCGACCGAGACCCGATAGTGTGACCTACTACGAACTTGTGCCCATGACCGAGGAAAAGGCTATCGATAGATTGAATACACTCTGCAGAGGTAGCGCACTTTACCCACACTATGGAATACCTGGCCTCGTACTCCCATTCGGGTGGACCAAAGTATTCCGACGAAACCCTCCCTTTGTCATGCACTCTCCCCGGCCACTCCGACCAACTCCCCCTCAGGGCTAGGTCTTGGGTGGCCCCGTGTCTACCAAAGACACCAACGGCCACCGTCGTGGCAAAATGGTCCCAAACGGGGACAAGGTACCATAAAAACAAAAACGAGCACACAAGGTTATGTCCGCCTGCCTGATCAGGATAGAGCGTGTCCATAACCTTCCCTCGCGGGAGGCACTGGTGAGAGCCACGACAAAGGACCGAATCAAGACCTTCCCATAAGGTAAATGTGGTTGCACTGGAGAAAGCTCGACTTTGGTGGCACTATGATATACCAGTGATGACGAAGGAGGTTTGTTATTAAGTCATATTATTAACTTCTCCATCATCAATCATCATGCGAGCATTATTAACATGAATGAAACAACTAACATGCAACATACCGATGCAGTAACAAAACATGAAGCATTTCAGTAGAACAATAATAGCATGCGGAACATGGCAATACCAAGTACTAGCAAACTTAACGGTGCAACAGAATTATCATAACATCGATACTAATAACATGAAACTAAACTAGATAGAGGCATGATATTATTAGTAACAACATCAAACTAACATGGCAACTTATTTTATAAAAACATAAGCATGCAAGACAGATAACAAAATATATATCACGACTAAAATAACAGCAGACGGAACAGACAAGAAACTACTGCAACTAAACACACACACACACACACACACGAGGTGCAAGCAAAGTCAACATGCAAGTTCAGGGCTCATGATAAGAGGTTGGCTTGCCTGGGGTCGAGAAATACTCTGGGAAAAGTGTGAAACGATCGCGGAAACAGTTGCCGGAAATAGTTCTCTCTCGGAGGGGGCTGATTACGGGCAAGGGCAAAGTGGTCATTTTCAATATGTCAAACCATAGTGAAAATGATGGGAATGGAACGGTCTCGACGAGACAAAGACGTGGGCTTTGGAATCACCTGATTTGGAGCTACGGTTGAAACGATACGGTCGTTTAAAGCTCAGGGACTAGTCTCTAAAAATATTTCTACAAATAGGACCCTGGCGGTTTAAATAGAAAGCGTCTTTCTGAGAATACGCTTTCAACCCAGGAAAACGGCTTCGCGGCGGGCGCCGCCACTTATCCGACGTGGTGTGGCGGGGTCAACGCGGGGCAGCGGGGCCGGGCGCCTGGGTCCCTGCCAGGTGGGGTCGCGCGGGGAGGGTCCGCCTGGCCTGCCTCTTCCACCTCCCGCTCGGGCATGCGCCTGGCAAAGGGAGGCATCCGCCCTGACAGCGATTGCCGGCGGCTCCGGCCATCACAGACGACGACCGACCTACCCACGAGCGCAGGAGGAAACGGCGCATCTCGGGGCGGTCTCTGTTGCCGGCGAGGAGGACGGGGATAGGAGCAGTAGGGCTCACGGCGGAGGGAGGCTTCGGGCGGCGGCGAACCAGGTGCTCCGGTGGGGGATAGGAAGGGTCGTGGCCACGGGGAGGCTCTACTGACTCCGGGGGTTGAATTGATGGTGGAGGAACAGCGAAGGGAGGCGTGGCATCGCCGGACTCGAGTAGAGCCCGAGGCGGCGTCCATGGCGATGGTGGGGATCGGAGAGCGACTCCGGGACGAGTGGGTTGCTCGGGGAGGCTTGAGGACTGCGAGTGAGCTCGGGGCGAGCTTAAATAGACGCGGGGACCTGATAGTGTGACCTACTACGAGCTTGTGCCCATGACCGAGGACGCGGCTATCGATAGATTGAATACACTCTACAGAGGTAGCACACTTTACCCACACTATGGAATACCTGGCCTTGTACTCCCATTCGGGTGGACCAAAGCATTCCGACGAAACCCTCCCTTTGTCATGCACTCTCCCCGGCCACTCCGACCAACTCCCCCTCAGGGCTAGGTCTTGGGTGGCCCCGTGTCTACCAAAGACACCAACGGCCACCGTTGTGGCAAAACGGTCCCAAACGGGGACAAGGTACCATAAAAACAAAAATGAGCACACAAGGTTATGTCTGCCTACCTGATTAGGGTAGCGCGTGCCCATAACCTTCCCTCGCGGGAGGCACCGGTGAGAGCCACGACAAAGGACCAAATCAAGACCATCCCATAAGGTAAATGTGGTTGCACTGGAGAAAGCTCAACTTGGGTGGCACTACGATATCCTAGTGATGACGGAGGAGGTTTGTTATTAAGTCATATTATTAACTTCTCCATCATCAATCATCATGCGAGCATTATTAACATGAATGCAACAACTAACATGCAACATACCGATGCAGTAACAAAACATGAAGCATTTTAGAAGAATAATAATAGCATGCAAAACATGGCAATACCAAGTACTAGCAAACTTAACGGTGCAACAGAATTATCATAACGTCGATACTACTAACATGAAACTAAACTAGATAGAGGCATGATATTATTAGTAACAACATCAAACTAACATGGCAACTTATTTCTAAAAACATAAGCATGCAAGACAGATAATAAAACATATAGCACGACTAAAATAACAGCAGACGGTACAGACAAGAAACTACTGCAACTAAACACACACACGAGGTGCAAGCAAAGTCAACATGCAAGTTCGGGGCTCATGATAAGAGGTTAGCTTGCCTGGGGTCAAGAAATACTCTGGGAAAAGTGTGAAACGATCGCGGAAACAGTTGCCGGAAATAGTTCTCTCTCGAAGGGGGGCTGTTTACGGGCAAGGGCGAAGTGGTCATTTTCAATATGTCAAACCATAGTGAAAATGATGGGAACAGAACGGGCTCGACGAGACAAAGACATGGGCTTTGGAATCACCTGATTTGGAGCTATGGTTGAAAAGATACGGTCGTTTAAAGCTCAGGGACTAGTTTGTAAAAATATTTCTACAAATAGGTCCCTGTTGGTTTAAACAGAAAGCGTCTTTCTGAGAATATGCTTTCAACGCAGGAAAACGGCTTCGCGACGGGCGCCGCCACTTATCCGACGTGGCGTGGCGGGGTCAACACGGGGCAGCGGGGCCGGGCGCCTGGGTCGCTGCCAGGTGGGGTTGCGCGGGGAGGGGTCCGCCTGGCCTGCGTCTTCCACCTCCCGCTCGGGCACGCGCCTGGCAGAAGGAGGCATCCGCCCCAACGGCGATTGTCGGCCGCTCCGTCCATCACAGACAATGGCCGACCTAAGCACGAGCTCAGGAGGAAACGGTGCATCTCGGGGTGGTCGGTGTTGCCGGCGAGGAGGACGGGGATAGGAGCAGCAGGGCTCGCGGCGGAGGGAGGCTTCGGGCGACGGCGAACCAGGTGCTCCGGTGGGGGATAGGAAGGGTCAAGGCCACGGGGAGGCTCTACTGACTCTGGGGGTTGCATTGGTGGTGGAGGAACGGCGAGGGGAGGCGCGGCATCGCCAGACTCGAGCAGAGCCCGAGGCGGCGGCCATGGCGATGGTGGGGATCGGAGAGAGACTTCGGGGACGAGTGGGTTGCTCGGGGAGGCTTGAGGACTGCGAGTGAGCTCGGGACGGGCTTAAATAGACGAGGGGAGATCTCGAGGGAGGAGCGAGGCGACACACGGCTCGGTTACGTGTCCACGCGCCGGCAACGCGCACACGCGGCCAAGGGTCACGGGGAGCAGCAGGAAGGCGACGAGGAGGACGCGGACGAGTGCCAGGAGGTGACGGAATCGAGCAACGCTCGCAGACGAGAGGAAGAAGAAAATAGAAGCGAGGAAACGACGGTACACACGGGAGCTCACTGTGTTCAGCGACGGCGGCGGCTCAACGAGGAAGCAAACGAAGGGGGAAACGGGTCAAGGCGCGCTGCGACGATGAGGCTGAGCTGGTTGACAAGCTTGGACGAGCCAGAGCCAGCCGGAGTTGCCCTACTATGTCCAACAGCAACTAGACCACCGATTTGGCTGGCACCACTCGTGATCACCACGGGCACTGCATGCTCTGGCTACCTACATTGGGCCAAACCTTCTCAGCAGTGGAGTCCTTCCAAGGCTCATTATATCTGAGGTGATGGCACGGGTAGAAGTGTAGGGAGCAGAGGGAAACAGGCTCGACAAGTTTGTTGTTGCAAACTTGGCAACATCTTGGTGATCAACACAGAGAGCTTAGGGACAAAACTTGATGTCTAGGAGGTTTAGGGTAGCAAGGACTACGGTCCTGGAAAGTTGGAAGGGATTTGGGCAAGTATTTAACATAGTTGCATTGCAACTGTCAAATATGGCCCAGAAAACAAATGAGCAAGAAACACTCACTAGGAGTGTTGGATTGGGCTACCACTTAGCAATTCCTCATGAATTGTTCATATGTAGATGCTGCAAAAAAGATCATACCAAATGGACATGCCCAATTGGTACTTGCTTCACAAGCATCACTTTTGACCAGAAACTTGAGAGAATTCTAGGAACATATTGGATACATTGAATGAGCCAATCTCTTGGGTAGATGGGTTATATGGATAAGAGAAGGCTTGGGAATAATTTCAGCCATAATGGGGCAAGACAAAATATACTTGCTTCACAAACTAAATATTTGGACAGAACACAAGAATTGCTCCTGTGCTCATATATCTCAATGAAATGAGCTGAATTTGGGTGGAGGCTAATGATTTGGGATAATTGAGAGGATGGCAAAGTTTCATCCCATTTGGAAACACCATGAAGGTACTTCCTTCACAAAGTTACAATATAGTCAGAAACTTTGAAAACTTGCATAGGGCGCTAGGATGAATGGATTGAGCTCATCTTTGGTATCCGTGGGTGATTTATCAAGTTTAATCACCCTGCCAAATTGCAGCTCAAAAGGAATTAGGAATAAAGCACTTCCTTTGCAAAATTTCAGAGAAGGCAGAAACTTGCATTGGATCATGTACCCAATTTTTGATCTATGGAACATGAGATGATGATGGAACTAGTGATTATATAGCAAGGACAAGCTCCACAATTTATGTGAGAATTTTCTCTGCTATAAAAATAATAGTTCCTTTAGAAAATGGCTGAAATGTAATATTGGTATTAAATAGGAAAAGGCAATTCTCCTTATTAAATTATGGCCAATATCTTTGCCAGAGCTTGGATTAGGCATAAATATCAACTCCACCAATTCACATGAATTTAGGAGATGGCTAGCTATGCCTTTGGATTTTATTCCTCAGAAAGGCAAGAAAAGCAATAAATCATAATTCAAAAATATTGCATGGGACTTGGCAATATTTTTGCATATCCAAGGTTGAGAAGGATAGGAGGATCTCTGGAAACAGATGGGATGATCAACAGATCAAGGAAATGATAGCTCTTTTGTAATCACAAAGGCCATGATCAAATTCCAAAATTTTGGAATTAGGGTTTCAGAGGGTTGGAGCTGATGCAAATGAGGTCTTGTCCACTGAAAAAGACATGAGCAAGGTTTTGAAAGGTTGGAAATGACGAGAATTCTCAAAGTCATCCAACAAACACAGGAGAAAGATTTTGAAAATAAGTGCCAGGAAGGAATAACGGCTCAAAAAGTGATAACCCAATTTTGGGTTTGTTACAAACCTTCCCCCCTTAAAAAGAATCTCGTCCTCGAAATTCCTAGGGTTACAGCACCAAAGGAAAGATAGACACTCCGGGAAAAACCTCTGGGTTAACTTTTAACCCTTTGGTCAGATTCAAACGAGTTGGGGCACCGATAATTGGTACATCTAGGGAGAGATATGGGCAAACACGATTATATCCACGAATAGGGGCACTCGAGATCAAACTCTCGAAAATTGCTAGATGCACCCTAGTGAACAGTGGATTTACCTGCTGAAATGTGGGTCCAGGGCCCACTAGCTGCCTCCTTCTTCTACCTCCGGGTAGCTGCTTCTCCTGTGCTGTTGTTTCGCGTGCGTCTTGGTGCAGCGCCAATCTAGCTCCTAGGGCGATGAGGACCCTAGTGTCGTAGTGCGCGGCGTGCATGGCGCTGGTGCAGCGAGCACTCACATCGTGGGCCAGCACCTTGTCGGCACTGCTCGCGGATTCGCCTCCTGGACGCTGGTGATCGGGCGACGAGCGGTTCTCCTGGACCTCGCTCACCGTACACCGGGGTTGGGCTATAAAAAAAGCAGCGCGGCATTCCTCCAACACACCAACACAATGCCGCTCTACTACCTCTTCGGTTTGGGCGAGATCGAGCCGAGCTCCTTCGGCAAGGAGGTGTTCTTGGTGGCGCTACGGTTGTTTCTAGCTGCTCTACTGGGCACGCTGGTTGGCTCGTCGTTGCTTCTGGTGATAATCATCAGGAACGAGCGGGCTCGAGGCAACGCGCGGCTGGGTGTGGTGGCTTGAGGTGTGGAAGAAGACGGTGCATGGGGTGGTCCTCTGCCATGCTTGATTCTCCGTCGCTTTGCGCCGGCGGAGTAATCGCATGCTGCAGTGGAGCGGTGATGGCGACTCGGCTGCGCCACGCTAGGCAATGACGGTGGTAGTGAAGGGATTCAGATGCGGGTGAGGTGGCTACGCCAGCTCAGGAATCAAACTAGGGCACGGGCAAAATTTTGCGGATAGCTCCACGAAATGTAGGTGTCGAGGTAGAATCGGAGTTGAAATCTGTATCAGGGAGTTGTACTAGATCAAGTGAAATAAACTGGCAACATTTCTCCGGAAATGAAATTGGAGCTAACGAAAAAGAACTAGGGACGAGAAATGGCCAGATGGAAATGCCTCTTCGAGGCTCTGGGTTAGGAAAAATCTGGCACACGGGGTGTGCATAGATAGCGAGGGATGTGCGACTTTGCTTTTCCCCGAGTACTGCCCTAAATGTACTCGTGGGTGAACCGGGTATGCGTGCAGTATGCAGTACAAACAAACTAACAAACAGACCGATGCAACAAACCTGCAATGAAAATCACAGCAGACAAATCATACTAAGGTGTTTTAATGCTAGTGGGTATATGTACTCCTGGCATACATATACCTACACCAGTGCGCATTTTATTAAAGACTCAGGACGAGTCAATGTTGTTTTTAGTGTATGTGCCGTACTGATTAAAATCTTGTTAACAAACATTGCCAACCCTATCAAACATTTCTGTTTGACAGAGAGACAAGCAAAAACAAACACACAAACACAAGCAAGCAAGCAAGAAAATAACACAGCATACGGGTTACAACAGTACCAGCATACATCAAAGCACAAACGCGCTACGTGCTAATCGAAACTACACGCTGCGGGATACATGGTTCTATCCTCATATCGAGGATGAACCAACAGACCGACCTACTTGCAGAAACCACTAACTATGTGACTGAGGTCATGCAGAAGACTGGCCTTGCTAGGGCTCTCCAAGAGGATGAAGACTGAGCCAATCTCCATCTTCATCATCCGACAGCACTATGGATTGGGGTTCGACTACTGGAGGTGTGGCTGAAATTGTTCCAAGCAAATGCTGCTGGTGGATCCGTAAAAGAGCCTTGTCGAGGGTGATGATGTTTGGCTTGGGCCACAGCACAGGCTGAGAGGATAGCACTAGTTCAGATGGCATTGGACAAACGGCTTGAGATGCGAATTTACGAGCCTCACGGTAAGCTTCCTTGACGACTCGTACCACATCGTTGTCCATGGTTCTAAACTCGGCAAGCATCTTTGAAATCATCATCCCCTGGGCAGTGATGTATTGCACCAGGAAAATGATTGCAGGGTCATCTCCTTGGATAGCGGAAGAAGGCTGCATTCCTGCTTTTGCCACAATGGGGAAAAAGCAGAACTCCCACCTTATTGCTACATGCGGGAACTTGGTTCGGAGGTGTAGGATAGCCTCCACGGCAGCGGCTTGAATTGCTGAATCAGAGGTAGGCATGGCTATACCCTATAAAACCAAAGGATGGCCTTCTAATGCGGGACCTAGGCTGATGTGCACTCTTGCATCAAAGCGATGAAGGTGAGGGACGGGTGATGATTAGAACACCAGGTAATCGGGCTAGCCTTATAGCCAAAGGCTTTGGTGAGCATCTCGGCAAGAAGGGGTCGAAAGCCAGTGTGGTTGACGGCATAGGTGCGGGTGTAAAACTTGGGATCTCTGAAGGTGCGAGCCATGGCTGGGGAGCTACTAGTTAAGCTTTTCTGCAGGGACATGTCGGACTGAGGAGTGAGCGATACGGCTAGAGGAAAGGGGGTTTTATAGGCAGCTACGCGGGACAGGCTTGCATGGTGTGGCCCCTTTCCCTTAATGGCGAAGGGTGTGGCCGACCAGAAAGGATAGGGTTACTACACATTCCATGGATAACTAGGCGGGGACAGCGGGGTGAGGACATGTCGGTCCCGACTGCGCCACCTGTTGATTAACAGGGGCCATGTCGGATGCCAGGGATGGGTCAAATCCCTTAGGGTCATTATGGGTTGATGGTAGCAGTAATCTAATGCTAGGATAATCTATGCTAGCTTGGCTACTCTGATACCATCTCCTGTGGCATCCCGATCCGCATGGAGAAGGGGGCCTTTGCACGTCAGCCCAGGATTACGCCTGACGCACGAAAGGTCCATGATACAGCATTCTAGGTACAATAATATTCATCAACTACATGTGTATATGATTACATCATTGATGAATACAATTATTGCATAGCCCTAAGGCTATACGGATGGCAGCAGAAGTCTATTTAAATGGCGGCGGAAGTCTTTGGTTTGGCAGCGTCTCTCTCTGGCTGGACTCCATAACTCACAGGACTGGCAAGATTACGGCCTAGCACGATGGAACAAGCGAACAGTTCGGGCACGACCTACAAAACTGGCATGACACGCCAGGTCAGTACATTGAATGTACATGCAAGACAACCAAATACATAGCACCCAAACAAATAGATGCCAAAGCAAGAACCAGGCATATGCAACAGTCTACTTCAACACAACTTCTAAGCATGGAATGATATTAATCATAATCATAAATCAAACTAAGCATGAACAACATCATAACATCTACTAGCATGGCATATCAAATTTACTTCTAACATAACAACAGCAAAGCATAGCATGTCAAAACATGGCATGGCATCAGGAAACTACGCTGAAAAGAAACTACCAGTTACCTCCCGTGAAGACATGTTGTATCAACCTTATGCACAATCACTTACTCTGCCATGGCTCCTCGGAGCACAAGCATGACTTACCGAGACCTCGTCTCAGAGTCATATCAACGCATCATCGTGACTTCTCACGACTTTCCCGTAGTCCAAGTCACTATATTATTTTATTACATCTTAATCATCAACTTAGTTATCACACAAGTTATTAGCAGATTTATCCTCCATTTCGACCGAGACCCGATAGTGTGACCTACTACGAACTTGTGCCCATGACCGAGGAAAAGGCTATCGATAGATTGAATACACTCTGCAGAGGTAGCGCACTTTACCCACACTATGGAATACCTGGCCTCGTACTCCCATTCGGGTGGACCAAAGTATTCCGACGAAACCCTCCCTTTGTCATGCACTCTCCCCGGCCACTCCGACCAACTCCCCCTCAGGGCTAGGTCTTGGGTGGCCCCGTGTCTACCAAAGACACCAACGGCCACCGTCGTGGCAAAATGGTCCCAAACGGGGACAAGGTACCATAAAAACAAAAACGAGCACACAAGGTTATGTCCGCCTGCCTGATCAGGATAGAGCGTGTCCATAACCTTCCCTCGCGGGAGGCACTGGTGAGAGCCACGACAAAGGACCGAATCAAGACCTTCCCATAAGGTAAATGTGGTTGCACTGGAGAAAGCTCGACTTTGGTGGCACTATGATATACCAGTGATGACGAAGGAGGTTTGTTATTAAGTCATATTATTAACTTCTCCATCATCAATCATCATGCGAGCATTATTAACATGAATGAAACAACTAACATGCAACATACCGATGCAGTAACAAAACATGAAGCATTTCAGTAGAACAATAATAGCATGCGAAACATGGCAATACCAAGTACTAGCAAACTTAACGGTGCAACAGAATTATCATAACATCGATACTAATAACATGAAACTAAACTAGATAGAGGCATGATATTATTAGTAACAACATCAAACTAACATGGCAACTTATTTTATAAAAACATAAGCATGCAAGACAGATAACAAAATATATATCACGACTAAAATAACAGCAGACGGAACAGACAAGAAACTACTGCAACTAAACACACACACACACACACGAGGTGCAAGCAAAGTCAACATGCAAGTTCGGGGCTCATGATAAGAGGTTGGCTTGCCTGGGGTCGAGAAATACTCTGGGAAAAGTGTGAAACGATCGCGGAAACAGTTGCCGGAAATAGTTCTCTCTCGGAGGGGGCTGATTACGGGCAAGGGCAAAGTGGTCATTTTCAATATGTCAAACCATAGTGAAAATGATGGGAATGGAACGGTCTCGACGAGACAAAGACGTGGGCTTTGGAATCACCTGATTTGGAGCTACGGTTGAAACGATACGGTCGTTTAAAGCTCAGGGACTAGTCTCTAAAAATATTTCTACAAATAGGACCCTGGCGGTTTAAATAGAAAGCGTCTTTCTGAGAATACGCTTTCAACCCAGGAAAACGGCTTCGCGGCGGGCGCCGCCACTTATCCGACGTGGTGTGGCGGGGTCAACGCGGGGCAGCGGGGCCGGGCGCCTGGGTCACTGCCAGGTGGGGTCGCGCGGGGAGGGTCCGCCTGGCCTGCCTCTTCCACCTCCCGCTCGGGCATGCGCCTGGCAAAGGGAGGCATCCGCCCTGACAGCGATTGCCGGCGGCTCCGGCCATCACAGACGACGACCGACCTACCCACGAGTGCAGGAGGAAACGACGCATCTCGGGGCGGTCTCTGTTGCCGGCGAGGAGGACGGGGATAGGAGCAGTAGGGCTCACGGCGGAGGGAGGCTTCGGGAGGCGGCGAACCAGGTGCTCCGGTGGGGGATAGGAAGGGTCGTGGCCACGGGGAGGCTCTACTGACTCCGGGGGTTGAATTGATGGTGGAGGAACAGCGAAGGGAGGCGTGGCATCGCCGGACTCGAGTAGAGCCCGAGGCGGCGTCCATGGCGATGGTGGGGATCGGAGAGCGACTCCGGGACGAGTGGGTTGCTCGGGGAGGCTTGAGGACTGCGAGTGAGCTCGGGGCGAGCTTAAATAGACGCGGGGATAGCTCGAGGGAGGGGGCGAGGCGACACGCGGCTCGGTTACGTGTCTGCGCGCCGGCAACGCGCACACGTGGCCAAGGGTCACGGGGAGCGGCGGGAAGGCGACGAGGAGGATGCGGACGAGTGCCAGGAGGTCACGGAATCGAGCAACGCTCCAAGACGAGAGGAAGAAGAAAACAGAAGCGAGGAAACGACGGCGCACATGGGAGCTCACTGTGTTCGGCAATGGCGACGGCTCAACGAGGAAGCAAATGAAGGGGGAAACGGGTCAAGGCGCGCAACGGCGATGAGGCTGAGCTGGTTGACAAGCTTGGACGAGCCAGAGCCAGCCGGAGTTGCCCTACTGTGTCCAACAGCAACTAGACCACCGATTTGGCTGGCACCACTCGTGATCACCACGGGCACTACATGCTCTGGCCACCTACATTAGGCCAAACCTTGTCAGAAGTGGAGTCCTTCCATGGCTCATTACATCTGAGGTGATGGCATGGGTAGAAGTGTAGGGAGCAGAGGGAAACAGGCTCGACAAGTTTGCTGTTGCAAACTTGGCAACATCTTGGTGATCAACACAGTTAGCTTAGGGACAAAACTTGATGTCTAGGAGGCTTAGGGTAGCAAGGACTATGGTCCTGGAAAGTTGGAAGGGATTTGGGCAAGTATTTAACATAGTTGCATTGCAACTGTCAAATATGGCCCAGAAAACAAATGAGCAAGAAACACTCACTAGGAGTGTTGGATTGCGCTACCACTTAGCAATTCCTCATGAATTGGTCATATGTAGATGCTGCAAAAAATATCATACCAAATGGACATGCCCAATTGGTACTTGCTTCAAAAGCATCACTTTTGACCAGAAACTTGAGAGAATTCTAGGAACATATTGGATACATGGAATGAGCTAATCTCTTGGGTAGGTGGGTTATATGGATAAGAGAAGGCTTTGGAATATTTTCAGCCATAATGGGGCAAGACAAAATATACTTGCTTCACAAACTAAATATTTTGACAGAACACAAGAATTGCTCCTGTGCTCACATAGCTCAATGAAATGAGCTGAATTTGGGTGGAGGCTAATGATTTGGGATAATTGAGAGGATGGCAAAGTTTCATCCCATTTGGAAACTCCATGAAGGTACTTCCTTAACAAAGTTACAATCTGGTCAGAAACTTTGAAAACTTGCACAGGGAGCTAGCATGAATGGATTGAGCTCATCTTTGGTATCCATGGGTGATTTATCGATTTTTATCACCCTGCCAAATTGCAGCTCAAAAGGAATTAGGAATAAAGCCCTTCCTTTGCAAAATTCCAGAGAAGGCAGAAACTTGCATTGGATCATGTACCCAATTTTTGATCTATGGAACATGAGATGCTGATGGAAATAGTGATTATATAGCAAGGACAAGCTCTACAATTTATGTGAGAATTTTCTCTGCTATAAAAATAATAGTTCCTTTAGAAAATGGCAGAAATGTAATATTGGTATTAAATAGGAAAAGGCAATTTTCCTTATTTAATTATGGCCAATATCTTTGCCAGAGTTTGGATTAGGCATAAATATCAACTCCACCAATTCACATGAATTTAGGAGATGGCTAGCTATGCCTTTGGATTTTATTCCTCAGAAAGGCAAGAAAAGGAATAAATCATAATTCAAAAATATTGCATGGGATTTGGCAATATTTTTGCATATCCAAGGTTGAGAAGGATAGGAGGATCTCTGGAAACAGATGGGATGATCAACAGATCAAGGAAAATGATAGCTCTTTTGTAATCATAAAGGCCATGATCAAATTCCAAAATTTTGGAATTAGGGTTTGAGAGGGTTGGAGCTGATGCAAATGAGGTCTTGCCCACTGAAAAAGACATGAGCAAGGTTTTAAAAGGTTGGAAATGACGAGAATTATCAGAGCATCCAACAAACTCAGGAGAAAGATCTTCAAAATAAGTGCCAGGAAGGAATAACAGCTCAAAAATTGGTAACCCAATTTTGGGGCTGTTACAAACCTTCCCCCCTTAAAAAGAATCTCGTCCTCGAGATTCCTAGGGTTACAGCACCAAAGGAAAGATAGACACTCCGGGAAAAACCTCTGGGTTAATTTTTAACCCTTTGGTCAGATTCAAACGAGTTGGGGCACCGATAATTGGTACACCTAGGGAGAGATATGGGCAAACACGATTATATCCACGGCTAGGGGCACTCGAGATCAAACTCTCGAAAATTGCTAGATGCACCCGAGTGAACAGTGGATTTACCTACTGACACGTGGGTCCAGGGCCCACTGGCAGCCTCCTTCTTCTACCTCCGGCAAGCAGCTTCTCATGTGCTGCTGCTTCGCGTGCGGCTTGGCGCAGCGTACATCTAGCTCCTAGGGAGATGAGGACCCTAGTGTCGTAGTGCGCGGCGTGCACCGCCCCGGTGCAGCGAGCACTCACATCGCGGGCCAGCACCTTGTCGGCACCGCTCACGGATTCGCCTCCTGGATGCCGGTAATCGGGCGACGAGCGGTTCTCCTGGATCTCGCTCACCGTACACCGGGGTTGGGCTATAAAAACGGCAGCGTGGCATTCCTCCAACACACCAACACAATGCCGCTCTACTACCTCTTCGGTTTGGGCGAGATCGAGCCGAGCTCCTTCGGCGAGGACTGTTCTTGGTGGCGTTACGGTTGTTCCTAGCTGCTCTACTAGGCACGCTGGTTGGCTCGTCGTTCCTTCTGGTGATACTCATCAGGAACGAGCGGCTCAAGGCAACGCGCGGTTGGGTGTGGTGGCTTGAGGTGTGGAAGAAGACGGTGCACGGGGTGGTCCTCCGCCACGCTTGATTCTCCGTCGCTTTGCCCCGGTGGAGTAATTGCATGCTGCGGTGGAGCGGTGATGGCGACTCGGCTGCGCCACACTAGGCAATGACGATGGTGGTGAAGGGATTCAGATGCGGGTGAGGTGGGTACACCAGCTCAGGAATCAAACTAGGGCACGGGCAAAATTTCGCGGATAGGTCCATGAAATGTCGGTGTCGAGGTAGAATCGGAGTTGAAATCTGTATCAGGGAGTTGTACTGGATCGAGTGAAATGAACTGGAAATGTTTCTCCGGAAACGAAATTGGAGCTAACGAAAAAGAACTAGTGACGAGAAATGGCCAGATAGAAATGCTTCTTTGAGGCTCTGGGTTTGGAAAAATCTGGCACACGGGGTGTGCACAGATAGCGAGGGATGTGCGACTTTGCTTTTCCCCGAGTACTGCCCTAAATGTACTCGTGGGTGAACCGGGTATGCGTGCAGTATGCAGTACAAACAAACTAACAAACAGACCGATGCAACAAACCTGCAATGAAAATCACAGCAGACAAATCATACTAAGGTGTTTTAATGCTAGTGGGTATATGTACTCCTGGCATACATATACCTACACCAGTGCGCATTTTATTAAAGACTCAGGACGAGTCAATGTTGTTTTTAGTGTATGTGCCGTACTGATTAAAATCTTGTTAACAAACATTGCCAACCCTATCAAACATTTCTGTTTGACAGAGAGACAAGCAAAAACAAACACACAAACACAAGCAAGCAAGCAAGAAAATAACACAGCATACGGGTTACAACAGTACCAGCATACATCAAAGCACAAACTTAACCAGAAAGTTGATTTAACGGGCCGTCCCCCGATGTTGTATCAACAAAAGGACCACAATTTATCCATACGGAATCCATTTGAGCTCCATCACCCGCGAACACGATGGCAACTAAACGTGGTACGCGTCCATCACCCACTGTGCTGGCGTCGACAACATTTTGGGGGCCGGATCTAGGTTGGAAAACCGAGTTTCTGATTATTTTATCTTTGACGTGTACTCTACGACACTTCTGTGAGCTCACCCACGGACAGATATATGGACAATAACATATAGAGCAATGCACCATCTTTGCATTTTCAAACTACAAAGACTACATGTTCAGTCGGGGCAGAAGGAGGAGGCTCTTCATTGCATCAAAAAACAAGAATCCATGCTTTACATGGTCTATCGCCCGCCCCGCTACCACCCTCACTTTTTCACCAGCAGATGCATTATTCTTAAATGATAAAGTACATAACAGCTCTTCCTCATTATGTTTATGGAAAAGAAAAATTGTAGCGCATCCCGAATGGTGCAATATGTCTCGTCGGCACGATCGACGTACCCTGGAAGTTGAATTCACGGGCCGTCCCCCGATGTTGTATCCGCAGAAGGACCACAATTTTTCCATGCGAACTCCATTTGAGCTCCATCACCCGCCCAAACGGTCACCACTAAATGTGATACGCGCCCATCACCCACTATGCCGGCGTCAACAACATTTTGGGGGCCGGATCTAGGTTGAAAAACCGAGTTTTGAATGATTTTATCTTTGACGTGTACTCTACCACCCTTTTGTGAGGTCAGCCACGGATAGATATATGGACAATATCATATAGAGCAATGCACCATCCTTCCATTTTTAAACAAAAAGGCTACAGGTTCAGAGAGGACAGAAGGAGGAGGCTCTTCGTTGCCTCGAAACCCAAGAATTCATGCTTTACATGGTCTATCGTCCGCCCCACTACCACCATTAGTTTTTCACGAGTAGATGCATTATTCTTAAATGATAAAGTACATAACAGCTCTTCCTTGGTATGTTTATGCACAAGAAAAATTGTAGGGCATCCCAAATGATGCAAGATGGCTCGTTGGCTTGATCAACTTACCAAAACAATCACAACTAAATGCGGTACGCGTCCATCACCCTCTTCACCGACAGCGACAACATTTCGGGGGCTGGATCTAGGTTGAAAAACCGAGTTTCGGATGATTTTAAATTTGATTGTACTCTACCACCCTTTTGTGTGCTAACCCAGGGACAGATATATGGCCAATAACATATATAGCAATGCACCATCCTTCCATTTTGAAACCAGAATGACTACAGGTTCAGTCTGGACAGAAGGAGGAGGATCTTTGTTGCATCGAAACACAAGAATTCATGCTTTACATGGTCTATCGCCAGCCCCGCTACCACCCTCAATTTTTCACCAGCAGATGTACTATTATTAAATGATAAAGTACGTAACAGCTCTTCCTCGTTATGTTTATGCACACAAAAAAATATAGGGCATCCCAAAATGTGCAAGATGGCTCGTTGGCGGGATCAACTTACCCTGAAAGTTGATTTCACGGGTCTTCCACCGATGTTGTATCAACAAAAGGACCACATTTTGGCCATACGAACTCAATTTTATCTCCATCACCCGCCAAAATGATCACAACTAAACGTGGTATGCGTCCATCACCCTCTTCATCGGCACCGACAACATTTTGGGGCCGGATCCAGGTTGAAAAACCGAGTTTCAAATGATTTTATCTTGGACGTGTACTCTACCACCCTTCTATGAGCTCAGCCACGGACAAATATATGGCCAATTACATATAGAGCAATGCACCATCCTTCCATTTTTAAACCAGAAAGACTACACGTTCAATCAGGACAGAAGGAGGAGGCTCTTCACTGCATCGAAACCCATGAATTCATGCTTTACATGGTCTATCACCGTCCCGCTACCACGCTCACTTTTTCACCAGCAGATGCATCATTCTTAAATGATAAAGTACATAAGATCTCTTCCTCCTTATGTTTATGCACACAATAAATTATAGGGCATCCCGAATGGTGCAAGGTGGCTCTTTGGCGCGATCAACTTACCCCGAAAGTTGATTTAACGGGCCATCACCCGATGTTGTGTCCACAAAAGGCCCACAATTTAGCCATACGGACTCCATTTGAGCTCCATCACCCACGAACACGGTCACAACTAAACATGGTACGCGTCCATCACCCTCTTCGTCGGCGTCTACAACATTTCGGGGGCTGGATCCAGGTTGAAAACCAAGTTTCAGATGATTCTATCTTTGACGTGTACTCTACCACCCTTCTATGAGCTCACCCACGGACAGATATATGGCCAATAACATATAGAGCAATGCACCATCCCTCCATTTTTAAACCAGAAAGACTAGAGGTTCAGTCACGACAGAAGGAGGAGGCTCTTTGCTGTGTCGAAACCCATGAATTCATGCATTACATGGTCTATCGCCTTCCCCGCTACCGCTCTCACTTTTTCACCAGCAGATGCATCATTCTTAAATGATAAAGTACATAACAGCTCTTCCTCCTTATGTTTATGCACACGAAAAATTATAGGGCATCCCGAATGGTGCAAGATGGCTCTTTGGCGCGATCAACTTACCACAAAAGGTTATTTAATGGGCCGTACCATGATTGTGTCCACAAAAGGCCCACAATTTGGCCATACGAACTCCATTTGAGCTCCGTCACCCGCGAACACGATCACAACTAAATGTGGTACACATCCACCACCCTCTTCGTCGGTGTCGACAACATTTCGAGGGCTGGATCCAGGTTGAAAAATGAGTTTCAGAAGATTTTATCTTTGACGTGTACTCTACCACCCTTCTATGAGCTCACCCACGGATAGATATATGGCCAATAACATATAGGGCAATGCACCATCCTTCCATTTTTAAACCAGAATGACTACAAGTTCAGTCAGGATAGAAGGAGGAGGCTCTTCGCTGCGTCGAAACCCATGAATTCATGATTTACATGGTCTATCGCCCTCCCCGCTACCACGCTCACTTTTTCACTAGCGGATGCATCATTATTGAATGATAAAGTACATAATAGCTCTTCCTCCTTATGTTTGTGCACATGAAAAATTATAGGGCATCCCAAATGGTGCAAGATGGCTTGTAGGCGCGACCAACTTACGACGAAAGTTGATTTAACGGGCCTTCCCCCGATGTTGTTTCCACAAAAGAACCACAATTTGGCCATACGAACTCCATTTCAGCTCCATCACCCGCCAAAACGATCACAACTAAACATGGTATGTGTCCATCACCCACTACGCCGGCGTCGACATCATTTCGGGGGCCGGATCTAGGTTGAAAAACCAAATTCAGATGATTTTATCTTTGACATGTACTCTACGACCCTTCTATGAGCTCACCCACGGATAGATATATGGACAATAACATATAGAGCAATGCACCATCCTGGCATTTTCAAACCTTGACGATTACAGGTTCAGTCCGGACAGAAGGAGGAGGTTCTTCGTTGCATCAAAAACCCAAGAATGCATGTGTTACATGGTCTATCGCCCTCCCCGCTACCACCCTCACTTTTTCACCGGCAGATGCATTATTCTTAAATGATAAAGTACATAATAGCTCTTCCTCGTTATGTTTATGCACACGGAAAATTATATGGAATCCCGAAATGTGCAAGATGGCTCGTCGGCGTGATCAACTTACCCTGAAAGTTCAATTCATGGGTCGCCCCCCGATGTTGTATCCACAAAAGGACCACATTTCGCCATACAAACTCCATTTGAGCTCCATCACCCGCCAAAACGATCACAACTAAATGTGGTATGGTCCATCACCCTCTTTGTCGGCGTCAACAACATTTCGGGGGCAGGATCTAGGTTGAAAAACTGAGTTTCTGATGATTTTATCTTTGATGTGTACCCTACCACCCTTCTATGATCTCACCCACGGATGGATATATGGCCAATAACATATAGAGCAATGCACCATCCTTCCATTTTTAAACCAGAAATACTACAGGTTCAGTCAAGACAGAAGGAGGAGGCTCTTCGTTGCGTCGAAACCCAAGAATTCATGTTTTACATGGTCTATCGCCCTCCCCGCTACCATGCTAAATTTTTCACCAGCAGATGCATCATTCGTAAATGATAAAGTACATAAGAGCTCTTCCTCCTTATGTTTATGCACACAAAAATTTATAGGGCACCCCGAATGGTGCAAGATGGCTCGTTGGCGCGATCAACATACCCTGAAAGTTAATTTAACGGGCCATCCCCCGATGTTGTTTCCACAATAGGAGCACAATTAGCCATATGAAATCCATTTGAGCTCCATCACCCAACAAAAGGATCAAAACTAAACGTGGTACGTGTCCATCACCCACTACGTTGGCGTCGACAACATTTCGGGGGCCGGATCCACGTTGTAAAACCGAGTTTCAGATGATTTTATCTTTGACGTGTACTCTATGACCCTTTTGTGAGCTCACCCATAGACAGATATATGGACAATAACATATAGAGCAATGCACCATCCTGGAATTTTCAAACCTGAAAGATTACAGGTTCAGTCGGGACAGAAGGAGGAGGCTCTTCGTTGCATCAAACGCAAGAATTCATGCGTTACATGGTCTATCGCCCTCCCCGCTACCACCCTAACGTTTTCACTGGCAGATGCATTATTCTTAAATGATAAAGTACATAACAATTTTTCCTCGTTATGTTTATGCACATGAAAAATTATAGGGCATCCCGAAAGGTGGAAGATGGCTCGTCGGTGCGATCAACTTACCCTGAAAGTGGAATTCACGCGTCGTCCCCCGATGTTGTATCCACAAAAGGACCACAATTTGGCCATACGAACTTCATTTGAGCTCCATCACCCGCCAAAACGATCACAACTGAACATGGTATGCATCCATCACCCTCTTCGTCGGTGTCGACAATATTTCAGGGCCCGGATCCAGGTTGAAAACCCGAGTTTCAGATGATTTTATCTTTGACGTGTACTCTACCACCCTCCTATGAGCTCACCCATGGACAGATATATGGCCAATAACATATAGAGCAATGCACCATCCTTCCATTTTTAAACTAGAAAGACTATATGTTCAGTCAGGACAGAAGGAGGAGGCTCTTCGCTGCATTGAAACCCAAGAATTCATGCTTTACATGGTCTATCGCCCTCCCTTCTACCACGCACACTTCTTCACCAGCAGATGCATCATTCTTAAATGATAAAGTACATAACAACTCTTCCTCCTTATGTTTATGCACACAAAAAAATATAGGGCATCCCAAATGGTGCAAGATGGCTTGTTGGTGCGATCAACAGACCACGAAAGTTGATTTAACGGGTCGTCCCCCGATGTTGTTTCCACAAAAGGACCACAATTTGGCCATATGATCTCCATTTGAGCTCCATCATGTGCCAAAACGATCACAACTAAACGTGGTACGCGTCCATCCCCCACTACGCCGGCATCAACAACATTTCCGGGACCGGATCTAGGTTGAAAAACCGAGTTTCAGATAATTTTATCTTTGACGCGTACTCTACAACCCTTTTGTGAGCTCACCCACGGACAGATATATGGACAATAACATATAGAGCAATGCACCACCCTCGCATTTTCAAACCTGAAAGATTACAGGTTCATTCAGGACAGAAGGAGGAGGCTCTTCATTGCATCAAAACCCAAGAATTCATGTGTTACATGGTCTATCGCCCTCCCCGCTACCACCCTCACTTTTTCACCGGCAGATGCATTATTCTTAAATGATAAAGTACATGGCAACTCTTCCTTATGTTTATGCACATGAAAAATTATAGGGCATCCCAAATGGTGCAAGATGGCTTGTTAGCGCGATCAACTTACCACGAAAGTTGATTTAACGGGCCTTCCCCCGATGTTGTTTCCACAAAAGGACCAAAATTTGGCCATACGAACTCCATTTGAGCTCCATCACCCACGAAAACGATCACAACTAAACATGGTACGCGTCCATCACCCACTACGCCAGCGTCGACAACATTTCGGGGGCCGGATCTAGGTTGAAAAACCGAGTTTCAGATGATTTTATCTTTGACGTGTGCTCTACGACCCTTCTGTGAGCCCACCCAGGGATAGATATACGGACAATAACATATAGAGCAATGCGCCATCCTGGCATTTTCAAACCTGAAAGACTACAGGTTCAGTCAGACAGAAGTTGGAGGCTCTTTGTTGCATCAAAACCCAAGAATTCATGTGTTACATGGTCTATCGCCATCCGTGCTACCACCCTCACTTTTTCACCGGCAGATGCATTATTCTCATATGATAAAGTACATAACAGCTCATCCTCGTAATGTTTATGCAAACGGAAAATTATAGGGCATCCTAAAAGGTGCAAGATGGCTTGTCGGCGCGATCACCTTACCCTGAAGTTGAATTCACGGGTCGTCCCCCGATGTGGTATCCACAAAAGGACCACAATTTGGCCATACAAACTCCATTTGAGCTCCATCACCCGCCAAAACAATCACAACTAAACATGGTACGCGTCCATCACCCTCTTAGTCGGCGTCGACAACATTTCGGGGGCCGGATCCAGGTTGAAAACCAAGTTTCAGATGATTTTATCTTTGACGTGTACTCTACCACCCTTCTATGAGCTCACCCACAGACAAATATATGACTAATAACATATATAGCAATGCACCATCCTTCCATTTTTAAACCAGAAAGACTACAGTTTTAGTTAGGAAAGAAGGAGGAGTCTCTTCGTTGCGTCGAAACCCAAGAATTCATGCTTTACATCGTCTATCACCCTCCCCGCTACCACGCTCACTTTTTCACGAGCAGATGCATCATTCTTGAATGATAAAGTACATAACAGCTCTTCCTCCTAATGTTTATGCAAACAAAAAATTATAGGGCATCCCGAATGGTGCAAGATGGCTCGTTGGCGCAATCAACTTACCCAGAAAGTTGATTTAACGGGTTGTCCCCTGATGTTGTATCCACAAAAGGACCACAATTTGGCCATACGAATTCCATTTGAGCTCCAGCACCCACCACAACGATCACAACTAATGGCGGTACGCGTCCATCACCCACTACGTCGGCGTCGACAACATTTCAGGGGCCGGATCTAGGTTAAAAAACTGAGTTT
The DNA here is from genome assembly GCF_002162155.2 of Triticum dicoccoides. NCBI lineage: Eukaryota > Viridiplantae > Streptophyta > Magnoliopsida > Poales > Poaceae > Triticum > Triticum dicoccoides. The sequence continues at coordinate 350,382,592 of NC_041385.1, read as the reverse complement.
CAGATTATTTTATCTTTGACGTGTACTCTACGACCCTTCTGTGAGCTCACCCACGGACAAATATATGGACAATAACATATAGAGCAATGCAGCATCCTTTCATTTGCAAACCAGAAATACTACAGGTTAAGTCAGGACAAAAGGAGGAGGCTCTTCGTTCCATCAAAACCCAAGAATTCATGCTTTACATGGTCTATCGCCGACCCACTACCACCCTCACTTTTTCACAAGAAGATGCATTATTCTTAAATGGTAAAGTACATACAGCTCTTCCTCGTTATGTTTATGCAAAATAAAAATTGTAGGGCATCCCGAATGGTGCAATATGTCTCGTCGGTGCGATCAACTTACCCTGAAAGTTGAATTCATGGGCCGTCCCCCGATGTTGTATCCGCAAAAGGACCACAATTTGGCCATACGAACTCGAGCTCCATCACCCACCATAACGGTGAAAACTAAACGTGGTACGCACCTATCACCCACTACACCGGTGTTGACAACATTTTGGAGGCTTGATCTTGGTTGTAAAACCGAGTTCCAGATGATTTTATCTTTGACGTGTACTCTACCACCCTTCTGTGGGCTCACCCATGGACAGATATCACTACAAGAAGTATGTCAACTTGTGACCTTTTATCAATGACCCTGGAAGAATTGGTCATAAATATATGACCATTTCAGACCAATTGGTCAAAAGCTGTTCGGGGGGCTCCAAACCCTAAACTATAACGACCATTTTGGTCAGAAAGGTCGTAATTTCCTTGCACGAAATGGTCATAAAGTAGACAGCACTAGTCCGCTGCCTTATTTCTAGCTGATCACGACCAATATATATGGTCATAACCTTGTAAATTGTGGTGGATTGCTATGACTAGGCGCCACCTCATCAGTTTTGCCTATGTGTCATGTCCATGTGCCAATTTTTGCCATAGATTCTGAAGCAACCTATATTTCTATCATTCCCAAAATGCCCAAAAAATCTTATAAATTCTTTGCGTCATAACTTCATCAAATATGTAAAAATCTTTCCTTGCATAGTTCAAAAATAATTCAACAATATTCATTTTCCTATTCTGTTTAGAACAACACTTTGTGAAGGAAGTGTTATTTATATATTCTTGATTGCCCTCAAAAAATTTAGGCACTCTTTCATATCCAAATCATTGCCTCATGACAAAATTCAGCTCCATTTGCCCAGAAAATCTTCCTAGGCAAATTTCCAAAGTTTTTGTCCACCTAGAACCTTTGTGGAAGAAGTATAGTTATGCATATCCTAATGTGTTGAATTTTTTCCACATATTCTATATGCCCATATCATAGCTATCCACAAAAGTTAGCCTCATCTAACAATCCATGAGAGATCACAATCCAATCTTTGTTTCTCGTAATATTTTTAGTTGGTGAAGGAACTATATTTTATATTGCTTTATAATTGCTGAAAAATTACCAGGACATGACCCTGCCCATAGAATATCCCTCCACCAAATTTTATCTCATTTAATTTAACCGTTTTCTCTCAATATTTTTCCCAATTTTCTGTTCAGTGGAGAGCATTGTGAAGGAAGTACCATTTTTATATATCCAAATGACATGAAATTTATACAGTTCCTTCATATGCCCAAATTATCACCCTCCTCCATATTTCAGCTCAGTCAAATCATCTATGTGAGCCCAGGTTCAATTTCTATGTTATGGCCAGATTGGCACATTGCAAAGCAACTGCTATCTAGACCCCTCCTATTACCCTCAAACTTTTTGGGCACTCTTACATACCCAAATCATTGACACATGATAATATTCAGCTCCATTTTCCTAGTAAATCTTCCTCAGCAAATTTCCAAAGTTTTCTATCCAGAGAGAAGCTTTGTGAAGTAAGTACTAGCTAGGCTTATGAAAATGATCTTATATTTTTCCAGATATTCCCTATGCTCAAATACTTACTCTCCACAAAATTTGAGCTCTATCAAACAAACCATGTGAGCTCATCATCCAATCTTTCATTCTAGTCATATTTTCATTTTGTGAAGCAACTATATTATATATTGCTTCATTATTTCAGAAAATTACCAGGATATGACCATACCTGTGTAACTTACCTACACCAAATTTTAGCGCATTTCTTTATCCAATTTCTCTCACTACTTTTTCCAAGTTTCTATCCAAAGAAGAGCATTGTGAAGGAAGTACCACTTTGGCATGTCCAAATGGTATCAATTTTCTACAATGCTTTCCTATGCCCAAATAACCATCCTCCACCAAATTCCAGCTCAATCCATTCATTATTTTGAGCCCAGCTTCAACATGTGTATTTCTGTCCAGTGTAGTACTTTGCAAAGCAAGTACCACCTAGGCTCCTCCATTCGAGCTGAAAATTTGTGCAGACAGTATTCTTAGTAGATTGTCCTCCTCAGCCAAAACTCACGCCCATTACCCATGTGCATTTCTCATACCGCTAATCAAACACTTGGCTGCTAATTCATGTTTGAGCATAGTTCAGTCTCCTCGTGAGAATTTTCTGTTGTCATTTTCTTCCTAGAACCTACCTAGGGAGTGCCCAACCCACTAGACATGCCTAGGTCACCCAGAACGCAAGGCAACGCCACGGTCACGTGCTGACCACGCGACGGGCATGCGAGTTTACGCGCTCTAGAGTTGGGGCCCTCGGCCACCATCCAAACCTCGACGTATCGCCATCAAACCATGTATTTCTGATTAAATAGATACTTATGTAACTAGAAATGATTTTTGGAAAAAAATAAAGAGCAAACTATAAGGCAGCTGCAGTTCAAATTTGACCCATTCCTGTTGAATCAGCGGAAATTTGTCTTTTTCACGAGAGGTGGATCAAAACTTTTTACACCCAACCATTTTGTCAACTGTGCATTAAATATGGCCTAATATTTTATAAAATTGATTTGGTCCAATTTTGCAATATATGGTAGGTCCTTCACAAAAGAAACTCATTTTGGGCACTCGAAAAATAGAAAATGTATTTTCGTCCAAAGAAAATGAAAACTTCCTTAGGCAACATTGTTTGCCATTCAAAGATGCACCCTTGTGCATGATATGAGATCATTTGAACAAACTATGCCATGAATGTGGCCATAAGATTGATCATTTGACTTGAAAGCCATGAATCTCCACACATGATAGTTCATTTCTGAGAATACTTTTGTAAACTAATTATCATATTGCAAGTTTACTAATTTTTTCTGGTAACTTGGTCACATATAATGACACAATGCGAAGGTTTTCCAATTTTTCGATTTTTTTGAATTTTGTATGCCCATTTCAAAATGCGGTCAAAACGACGCGCATGACCGTTCCTAGCTAGTGGTTGAATCTTGGAATATTTTTTGGTGTTTCTCTAATTAAATAGATAGTTATGTATCTAGAAATGTTTTTAAAAAATAAAGATTAAACTATGAGGCAGCTGCAGTCAAATCTGACCCGCCTCCATCTGAATCGGCGGAAATTTGTCTTTTTCACGAGAGGTGGACCAAAACTTTTGACACCCAACCATTTCATCAATTGTGCATTAAATATGGCCTACTATTTTATAAAATTGATTTGGTCCAATTTTGCAACAACTTATGGTAGGTCCTTCACAAAAAACTCATTTTGGGCACTCGGAATGGAAAATTGATTTTTCATCCAAAGAAAATGAGAACTCCCTTAGGCAACATTGTTTGCCATTCCAAGATGCACCCTTGTGCACAATATGAGATCATTTGAACAAACTATGCCATGAATGTGGCCATAAGATTGATTATTTGGCTTGAAAGCCATGAATCTTCACACATGACAACTCATTTCTGAGAACACGTTTTTAAAACAATTGCCATATTACAAGTTTACTATTTTTCTTAGTAACTTGGTCATATATAATGACGCAAAGGTTTTCCAATTTTTTGATTTTTTTTGAATTTTTTATGCTCGTTTCAAAATGCGGTCAAAACAGTGGGCATGACCGTTCCTAGCTAGTGGTTGAATCTTGGCATTTTTTTGGTGTTTCTCTGATTAAATAGATACTTATGTACCTAGAAATGATTTTTGGAAAAATAAAGAGCAAACTATGAGGCAGTTGCAGTTCAAATTTGACCCGCTTCCTACTAAATCGGTGAAAATTTGTCTTTTTCACCAGAGGTGGATCAAATCTTTTAACACCCAACCATTTGGTCATTTGTTCATTAAATATGGCCTAGTATTTTATAAAATTGATTTGGTCCAATTTTGCAACAAATAAATGGTAGGTCCTTCACAAAAAAACTCATTTTGGGCACTCAAAAAATGGAAAATTGATTTTTCGTCCAAAGAAAATGAAAACTCCCTTAGGCAACATTGTTTGCCATTGCAAGATACACCCTGTGCAGCATATGAGATCATTTGAACAAAATATGCCATGAATGTGGCCATAAGATTGATCATTTGGCTTGGAAGCCATTAGTCTTCACACATGATAGCTCATTTCTGAGAACAATTTCTTAAAAGAATTGTCGTATTTCAAGTTTATTATTTTTCCTGGTAACTTGGTCACATACAATGACACAATGCGAAGGTTTTTGATTTTTTTTTTGATTTTTTTGAATTTCTTATGCCCGTTTCTAAATGCGGTCAAAACGGCGGGTATGACCTAGAAAACTTTTGGAGTTTCTCCAAAGAAATAGATACTTATCTACCTAGAAATTATTTTTTCAGAAAATAAAGAGCAAACTACGAGGCAGCTGCAGTTCAAATTTGACCAGCTTTCAGCTGAATCGACAGAAATTTGTCTTTTTCATGAGAGGTGGGTCAAAGCTTTTAACACCAAACCATTTGGTCAATTGTGTATTAAATATTGCCTAATATTTTATAAAAATGATTTGGTACAATTTTGGAACAAATATTTGTTAGGTTCTTCACAAAAAAACCTTTTATGCACTCAGAAAATGAAAAATGAACTTTTTGTGCAAAGAAAATAAAAAGCTTTATTTTAAAACATTGTTTGCCATTTCAATATGACACTTATGCAAAATACGAGATCATTTTGATATGCCATTGTTATGTTTTTATGAAGAAATCAGAGTTTTGGGTCCAAATTTTGAGATTCAAGCGCGAGATAGCCGGCCAATGAGACGCGAGGAACCGCCTTCACATGGATCACCAAACTAGACGTAATCTAAGCCATCTATCGCCCACCCATCCAATGGTGGAGTTTCTCGTGGGAACCAAAAACCCTAACCCGCCCACCCTCCCCTCGATCCGATCGAGGCAACCCCCGCCGCCACCCCCACCGACCCACCCTGGCGCTCATTCGCACCGCCACCTCGTCTCCACGCAGACCCTCCGCCGTCCCTCTGATGACCGTGCCCGGAGCGCGACGGCGCCATCGTTGCGAGCACTTGACGCCATGTTCCCCCGATCTTGCAGCTGCCGACTT
>NC_041385.1:350218500-350376409 GCF_002162155.2 Triticum dicoccoides | reverse complement strand
CCCTAAACCTAGCAGGGAGAAGCCGATGCCGAAGGCCGACAGTAGGGATGCTGATCTGGAAGATGAACACGCTCTTCCTCTACGACCTCGTCATCACCCATGCGCTCGAATGGCCCTCACTCACCATGAAGTGGCTGCCCGGTCGCATTGAGCCCGTCGGCAAGGAGCACTCCATGCAGAAGATGGTGCTCGGGACCGACACCTCCGACAATGAGCCGAACTACCTCATGCTCGCTAGGTCAAGCTCCCCCTCGACGGTGCCGAGGCCGACGCGCGCCACTACGACGACGACCACGCCGACATCAGTGGCTTCGGGGCCGCATCCGGCAAGGTTTGATGCTTCACCCCCCTTCCCCTCACATCCCCCAATATCTCGTCCTCTGTCATGTATGGGTAATTACTGCCGGTGTTGTTGTCCTGAGCTGTGTTGTGTGCTTGTGGAATTTTGTTCTGGGTTGATCTGCTTGCTCTGGTCCGCTTGCTCGTGGTAATTTTGGGAGGGGAAAGGGGATTTATGCTGGCCTATTCCTATAGCCAGGTGTACTTTAAATTATGGACTCATATATCCAGGATAGTGCGAGGCGCATCTCGTGGGGTTTTAGGGTTTCAAAGGGGTTTGGCGGCTTGTGTATTGCGTTAATTTCTGTCTTGGCTTATTGATTAGCAGCAGGCGTTTCAGGTAAAGGTAGTGAGGTTGTGTCGTGGGTACTTGGGTAAGTAAAATTGCTTCTATTCTGTAACTTATTCTTCTAGGAATGTCACATTGGAACATGCAGACTAAGGGTCTAGATCTGGCAGTTGAAAGTGCTTAATCTTTGTTGGTTTAGCAACCCGAGTTCACATGTCAGCAATAGGAAGTGCAGCTATATGTCATTTGCCTTGTCTTTCTCTAAGCTTCAGCTAAAGCAACAATGTGTGCTTTTACAGTTGTAAACTTTAATCATCTCGCATTCCAGGCACTATGTCGTGGAAAGCTTCAACTAAATTTTTGTTTCCTAGCTTAGCAATCAAGTTAAAGCAATGTCATGGAAAGATCCTCCTGTTTAGTTGAACCATATATAGTTCAACTAAATAACTAGGCTCATACACAAACATGCCTTTTTCATCGTTGAGCAAAAATAGAGTTGCACATGATTGCTAGGTACTAGTACTTTAGTTATATTCGAGATGAGATACACTAAAGGTTAATTATACATATCCACACAGCAAGTATATATTGTACTATACATTTCACATATGTGTCTTATATTTGAAGCTCTACAATATTCATGTGTATACAATAATTTACAGAATGAGGCACTATGATTCTGAATTCTTAGGTTTGATTCACGTGTATACAATAATTTCCCAAATATACTACGCTTGATGTTGATCATATGGTGCATTAGTATGCAGTTCTCATTGTCAGTTCTTGTTTTCTTGATTCATTTATACTATACGATTTAGGTTTTATACTTTGCCAGTAGGTAGCTCATACTGACCGCTTGCTTCTGCGTTGAATATTGTGGTTAATGAATTGCAATTATATACCACAGAATTCTACACCATGTGGTGGACTTAAGTATCTTAGTGACTTCATTTGATGTGTGTATTTCTGTTAATTTTAAGCTTCTGTTGCTGTGAAAATGTACCACACTGACCGTCTTTCTATTTATTGTGTACTTCTTGCATGAGGAGGTGACTAGTGATGCGGCGCGCCAAGCAGCAGTAGGGGAGGGGGTCTCCTGCTCGAGGAGGCGGAGGAGTAGGGGTGTGCCCAGCTGGCAGCCATGTCCTGCTCATTGGGGGGAGGAGGGGTCTGCTCCTCTATTTCCATTGCGATCGCGATAGGTAGCTCCTCCATCTCCCCACCCCTCTTCCTGTGCTCACTACTTCTGCTACTAAGTTGACGAATATGTGATGCACTTGTCCCAAGGAATTTTAGAGGGATCTGTATGAACAAGTCATTTTTTTATTTTATTTTATTTAGGTTGTTAGTTACCAAACAGAGAGAGAAGATGAGCTCCTGCTTGGATTTTTTTCTGCCAGCACATGATTTGTATGTATGCAATCATCATCTTGCGTGTGCGAGTTGGTTCCTTGCTTGGGCATTGCGTCGATGACCAAGTGTTAGTGTCGATTTGTTGTGGTGGTGCTCATCTGGCCATTGATTTCTTGCTGATAATTAGGTGCTAAAGAATGCTACAGGTTGATTAGGATGTGGCTAAAACCATTGGATGGCCTTCGTGGACTTGCTATCAATACTGGTCTCATGTTTTGTTTCCTTTCTGGACATGTTACAGTTCAAGTGTTGTTGCTGTTTACTACTAAGTGCTTAACTTAACTACGCTTGAGCTACTAAAACCCACTCTCAAATTAATGAATTCCTGTTTTGCGAAGCTTCAATGTTGAGCTCCTCTCCTCGCTGAGCCGTGGCCGTCGATTTTCATTTCGTCGACCACCACTCTAGCTACCTTCTTGTGTAATCAATTTGCTCCTATGTGTGTGTGTGTGTGTTTATATATATATATATATATATATATATATATATATATATATGTATCTTGAACTGGAACTCCAGTAACAAGTAGATGCTGCTGTCGTACTCAATATTTTAAGTTGTTTTTTTCTTTTTTGAGAAAAGTGTATTAGGTTGATGAGATTAATTAGCTCGGTTGGCTAAAGTAGCAACAACAACAGCCACGCTTTGCCATCCACTTTATACCTGGATTGTACTTACATTCTTAGATAACCTTGTATGCATAGCTGGTCCATTTAATTTATAAATGGTTATTTGTTGCTGCTGCAGGAGCAACATTGCTGATGGCGATGGGTACGTGATGGTGGCTAGTGTGGTGGATGACCCAGAATATGTGGACTCGCAAGTGCACATGTATGTAGCTTTCCTCCTCAAATGCTTCTGTTTCTGCCTCAGCTACTAAGCCAATAAACACCAAATCTGGAACGAGAAAGAGGATGAGGCCTACTTGATTGGTGTTTTAACTATTTTGTTCGTTCATGTTGTGTGCATTGATTCCAACAAACTATAACCTGATTTGATGCTACCTTGTCTTTTTTTCAACTTGCAAGGATTAAGGATGTAAAGAAAACTAATTTTGTCGCTCGTAGAGAATTGTATTTATTGTTGACAATGTTGTGTAAATAGAATACCTGATTGTCTTCTGTAACTTAATTTCCTTGCATTTTCAACTCCGATTTTGAATGATTAAGGTTACTCCCATGAACAATTTTGCTAAACATTTATCACATCTTCTTAAGTGTACCATAATGCATATTTTGTTTACCTTTTTAGATATGTTCTACCACTTACATTTAGTGTTGCCATTGAAGTTGTTTGGTTCTGGCCTCAGCAGCAATACACTCTAATGTAGGTAGCTTTATGTTTACTCTTTTACAGGAGCTCTAGGACTAAATTTTTTGAAGTGTGAAGCCGTGAAGCCAAGTGCGAAGGAGTGAATCCCTACTTATCAAAGAGTTTTTTGGTTCTGTAGTAGACTATAAATTGTAATATTGTAACAAATTGTAAAAGACTAGTGTATGTTTGAAATAGTGATTATGTATGTTGAAAAGATGTGAAATGGAAACTTGACCAATTGGAACCACTTATGAATAAAATCTGAGCATTTTTGAAATTTCTGACATATGGGACCGATGTATGGCATTATGACTAGAGTTTTTTGGTTCTGTAGTAGACTATAAATTGTAATATTGTAACAAATTGTAAAAGACTAGTGTATGTTTGAAATAGTGATTATGTATGTTGGAAAGATGTGAAATGGAAACTTGACTAGTTGGAACCACTTACGAATAAAATCTGAGCATTTTTGAAATTTCTGACATATGGGACCGATGTATGGCATTATGACTAATGGGACCAGCACTAAAATATAATGATTGAAAATAGAAAATAAATTATTGTAAGAAGGCCAAGGCCCAAAAATAAAAGAAGCTGAAATATTAAGCTTGGCCCATGTAGCCCACAAGAATTGACTTGGAAAAAAGCTTGAATCGTTGGACTTGGCCCATGTAAAACACCAAATTGGACTGGGCTGAATCTTTCAACGACCTTTTCAATTGGTCACAATTTTGCCACGTCAGATTGCCACGTCGGAACCGATGTGGCCTAGGCAGACAGCCATCGACTAAAACAAAATGTCATTGCTTCAACGACCTTTTGTTTTGGTCGTCGCCTTCCACGACCTTACCCGAAGAAGGTCGTTAATTTCAGTTTGCGATGGCCAGCTTTTGACCATCCGTTTTGGTCACGAAAAGGTCGCAAATGGAAAACAATGAACATTCAGTGACCAATAGTGATGGTTGCAAGTTGACGTATTTCTTGTAGTGTATATGGACAATAACATATAGAGCAATGCACCATCCTTCCATTTTTAAACCAGAAAGACTACAGGTTCAGTCAAGACAGAAGGAGGAGGCTCTTCGTTGCATTGAAACCAAAGAATTCATGCTTTACATGGTTTATCGCCCGCCCCGCTACTACTCTCAATTTTTCACGAGTAGATGCATTATTCTTAAATGATAAAGTACATAACAGCTCTTCCTCATTATGTTTATGCACAAGAAAAATTGTAGGGCATCTTGAATGGTCAAAGATGGCTCGTTGCACCAATCAACTTACCAAAACGATCACAACTAAACATGGTACGCGTCCATCACCCTCTTCGACGGCGTCAACAACATTTCGGGGCACGGATCCAGGTTGAAAAACTGAGTTTCGGATGATTTTAACTTTGACGTGTACTCTACCACCCTTGTGTGAGCTAACCCACGGATAGATATATGGACAATAACATATAGAGCAATGCACCATCCTTCCATATTTAAACCAGAAAGACTACAGGTTCAGTCAGGAAAGAAGGAGGAGGCTCTCTATTGCATCGAAACCCAAGAATTCAAACTTTACATGGTCTATCGCCCGCCCCGCTACCACCCTCACTTTTCACCAATAGATGCATTATTCTTAAATGATAAAGTACATAACATCTCTTCCTCGTTATATTTATGCACACACAAAATTATAGGGCATCCCGAAAGGTGCAAGATGGCTCGTCGGCGCGATCAACTTACTCTGAAAGTTGAATTCACGAGTCGTCCCCCGATGTTGTATCCACAAAAGGACCACAATTTGGCCATACAATCTCGATTTCAGATTCATCACCCGCCAAAATGATCACAACTAAACGTGGTATGCGTCCATCACCTTCTTCGTCAGCATCGACAACATTTCAGGGGCCGGATCCAGGTTGAATAATCGAGTTTCAGATGATTTTATCTTTGACGTGTACTCTACCACCCTTCTATGAGCTCACCCACGGACAGATATATGATCAATAACATATAGAGCAATGATCTAGGCCGGCTCCGTCGAGCAGGGGACCTTGGTGCAGTCGGTCTATCCCTTCTTCCTCCACAATATATTCGTCGGGCTTGTCCCACCTATCTCCCAATTCTTTGTTGCCGTCCTCGACCACTACAAGATCCAGGCTCTTCATCTTCAACCCAATTCCATCCTCCTCCTGTCCATCTTCGCCTTCCACTGTGAGGCCTTTATGGGCATGAGGCCCTCTATGCTGCTCCTTCTCCGCTTCTTCTGCTTGCGGCTGCACGATTCGGCATAGCGTTTCGGCTGCGTGTCCTTCATCTCCGTCATAAGAGCAATGTGCTCATCAAGGCTGGGAAGAAAGTGGAAGGCTTCCGGCACTGTTGGGTCTTCCTGGACACCAAGGGGCTCAATGAGCGGCTTGAGCTGCCAACCGAGCTGCCCAAACGGCTCGAGAGGTGGAGCCATGAGAAGCTCTCTGACCCCCGAGCGGAGCCCATCTTAAAGAAGATGACCTCGGACATGGAGTCCAAGGCGTTGACAGGGGGCATGCTCGTGAAGGAGTTCCTGACGCAGTGGCTGGCACTGCTCCAACCGCACACATGCCCCGTGTGGGAGCTTCAGGGCACGTCGGACGACATCAGGCTGCGCTTCGGAAGCCTGATGGGTGAGGAGCTGGACAAGGCCATGGCCATCTTGCTTAACATCGACCCAGGGAACCTCCCTGAGGCCTATGTCCCGTTGTACCGCCACGACGACAGGGAGGACATGGTCGCTCTCGTGCCCGCCTTCAACAAGCTGGGGCTCGCGTCGCCTGAATGCCCCAACTCCCAAGTGCTAGTGTCATCGGGCGACAGCGTCGACAGAGAGGGTGAAGAAGACTTGGAGGCAACCGAGGACGACGACGACGACGTGATGGCGGTGCCCCCCCCTGCAGAGTGAGCTTCGCCGCCAGCTTGAGTACGACGAAACCGATGAGCTCCGGGCGACAGACTCCCCGCGCCCCACCAGGTTCCTAAGGAGGCCGAGGCCTACACCTCCGACACCGCCGGTATCCGGCCGGGCAACCTCGAAGAAATGTGCGGTTGCGCCTTCTTTGGAGGGCTCCCCGCATGCTGGCAAGGCGGGCGAGGCGTTGGTCCCGTCCCCGCCTAGCCCGCAATCCGTAGAAGGGGCGGCCGTTGCTGGGGCTGACGTGGTCTAGCCGGTCGTGACTCCTCAGAGCGACCCCTCTGCCCTTCCAAGCGGCGGCACCGCGCCAGGACCGGCCGGAGAGCACCCCACCGATCCCCCAACCATGAACCATGCCGCATCATGGAAGGGCGAGGGAGCCCCAGCTCCAGCCAAGAAGGAGAAGAAGAGGATGTGGGTCGACCCTGACGAGTAAGTAACCTACCTTGTCCTTGAGTTAAGCACAAATTGCGATTGCGCCCACAACACTCCCCTCCTGATGACCGGGATGGACACCATGATGAAGAGGAAGGAGAACGCGGAGCCGAAGGAGCCCCCGGCCCTGAGGGCAATGTTAGCTTATGGTCGAGCCCGCGACGGACGCGGAAGCATGCCGGGCCGGTCCAGTGCTGCCTCCGGGCGCGCGAGCAGCTCCACGCCCGAGCGCTCGGGTGCTCCACCTGCTCCAGGCGCCTCAATGGCGCTGCCTGGAGGGGCGCCTGTTAGGGGTGTTGGGGCTCAGGGGGCGATGCCCCTTGTCGCAGCCGCAACGGTCCCCGTGCGGGAGGAGGATACGGCCTCTTGCCCTCTGGCGACGGAGCGCGCCCCGAGGACATGGTGATGTAGCCTCGGGAGGAGCCAGCCCCCGCAGGCCAGCAGGTCGTGGTGCCGTCCGCCCTCGTCGTGCCTGAGGGTACCTCGGGGCCTCCGGTGCCCCAAGCCATCCATGACATTGCTTCCTTTGTCGTGGCACTGGCCGACGCGCCCGTGCCGTCTCCTTGCCAGCCCCTCGCTGGCGAATTATGGTCCCCTCATCAGGCCCGAGGCCCTGGAGGAAGCCTTCGCCGTGCTTGGCCAACTCCGAGCCGACTTCCAAGAAGCCGACGGGTGCCTTGCAAGGAAAGGCTTGGGGCTTGTCTCGGGGTGGCTCCAGGCCAACACATCCGCCCGCACGGCCTGCGACCAGGCTGAGGATGCCACCACGAAGAGTAGGAGGGAAGCCACCAAAGCCATGAGGGATCGTGATGCAGCGTTGGCCAGCGCAGCGTCCGCCGAGAAGCGCTGCAACGAGGCAGAGGCCGAGCTGAAGACCCTTCGAGAGGAGTAGGCATGCACACCCAATGGCTCCAGCGATAGGAGGAGAGCCTCAAGGCCCACAAGGCGAGGCGAGGCGACCGCGATGCCAAGCTGGCCCAGGTGACCACCGACCAAGCTGCAGAGCGCAACCACTTGGCCAATCTAAAGGCGGAAGCGGAGGAAGCCCGGGTGTCCCATGCCCGGCACATCTCTGAGGCGACAACCCAGTTGGAGGCCAGGGAGAAGATCCTTGTCGCCGCCGAGAAGAAGGTGACCATGGACGCGAAGCCTTCCTCTCCCTCGAGCTCAGGTCTCGCGAGGAGCCGCGTTCTATCTACAGGGGAGGGTACGAAGAGCCGCTGGCGACCACTGAAGACGGCCTTGCAGGGCTCTCCTCCCAGCTTTCCGAAGCACTTAAGGGCGCTGCCGCCAAAGTGGACTCCATCTTGGAGGAGTGTAGCTCGCTCTTCACCGCAGTCACGACGCGCATCTTCAGCCACCTCCACCTACAGGACCCAGGCTTCGACTTCGACGTGGTGATTCGCTCGGTGGCTCCTGAGACCCTTGCTACTTGTCATGGTGGCCATGAAGGATTAGGTGGACGCGCTACTGAAGAAGTTCCTCTGCGTCCCTGACCCCGAGGCTCCGGCGGCAGAGGGCGGTGGCGGTGATGAGGGCGGCAGCAACGTCAACGACGGGCTTCCAACGACCGGGATGAACGGTGGCGATGGCCAAGGCAATGGTGGCGCTTCCTCCTAGTGTTTATCCTACCACATTTACCATGCTTCCTCGAGGTGTAAAACTTCTGTTTGAATTTGTGGAACACTTTGTGCTTGTAATAACTTGCTAGAACTCCTTGTTTTTCTTTCCATGCTTGATTTCCTTCCTATTTTCCATTGTGTTATGCGTCGGCAGGGCCCAGCCCCGTGCATGCCTCGACCGCCGTTGGGGCGTCCGGATCACCAGGACGAGACCAAGGGGCGAGGGGCTACGTGACTAGTGAGGCCCCTGAGTCACGATGCTCAGGGGTCCCCCTTGACGTACGAACAACCCTCATGAAGGAAGTGTGACCAACGTCTAAGTTGATTCGGAGTCCTCCATACCTTTCCTCGCCAGCTTTTGCCTGGGAGGGATGAGAGAAGACCAGGTACCAAGGACCTAGTGAGGTGGGGCATGCCAGGCTTGGCCTGAGCACAACCCCCGTGCCCAACCCCCTCGCGTGTGTCTCCCGTGGGGAAAGCTGCGTGATAGGACCGTGTGAAGAGCCGATAGGCTATCCCAAGGTTGGTGCAGCCACTAGGGCGCCCTCAGTTGTTTATCCACCAGCGCGGAGCATGGGGCTTCTACTTGGGTGTGGGCATAGCCGCTGTGCGACTGTGTCGTCCGCCAGCATGGAGCATGGGGCTTCCTCTTGGGCGTGGGTGGGAGTTCCCTCGGGGGGAGACTCCCGGGTGTGTACAACCCCGTTCATACGCGTGGCTAGCACGACAGAACTAGAGGACATGTATCTGGGCACTCGTGAGCCAGCACAGGACTCAGGAGGCCCCAACTCAAGGCGGCTTGCGCCTGGGTTTTTGGCGCGAGGCGCACTTTAGGAACCTATGGGGTGGAGGAGACCTGCGCCAAATTAACCTCCGGAGGTTATCGCACGAGAAGGCCGGATACCAATGACCCCAGGAGGTGACGTGAATGGGACCGGATCGTCCGACAGAGCTCAACCATTGGTTTTATTGACACTGTGGGGACGGACATGAGCACAGACGTCGTGCCAAGTCTTCTCATGCAAAAATCCCACGGAAAAACACCCGGCGCACGGCTCCTGCAATGGCGAAGCGCCGAACTACGGTTGTACGAACCGGACCGCGCGCCCTTACTCGTCCACACGCGATTAGCTCATGCGAGAACAAGGTACCAAGGACCCCGGGAGGTGACGTGCACGGGAGCTGGCCCGCGGGATAGAGCTCCGTCACTGGGATTTAACAATGCTGCAGGCACGGACTGGGCACAGACACCGTGCCAGTCCTTAATCATGAGGCGATCGTGTGCGGGTTTGCGAGGGTGCAACGACATCATGGTGACGAAGCACCAGACATGCAAGTTGGAATATTTAGGAAATTCATAAAGGCTGTAGGGGCTGGCCCTGACAGCCTGAGGATAATGTAGCCTGGGGGGCGCCCTCAACTGAACAAACCAAAAAGTCACCTAGCACCAGTGTTACAGAAGCGTCAGGGTAGCTGAAGATGCGTGCCACGAAGATCGCTCCTCATGACCCATGCGGCTTTGGAGGTCGGGGAAGCTCGTGAGGCCCAGGAGGTTCGCGAGGGTCCGCAACCTCCTCCGACATGACCGCCTGGCGCCTGGCCTCGTGAGCTTTCATAGCATGCAGCGTGAAGCACAGGTACGAGACGGCCACATTCAGCAGGCCCATGGCATACAGACATAGCTGCAGGTCTAGCCTCCACTCCGGCCAACGCGGGACGGCCAGAAGAGGTCCTGCGAAGCGGCCCTTTTGAGGCCCAAGATGTTGACGCAGATACGCAGCTCATCGCCCGCACCAGGGGGTGCGACTGCACTGGATGGTGTGGGGCGACGTTCGCCGCGCATAGCTTGCGCCTCCTAAATCTCCTCGGTTGCCTTGGTGATGAATTATCATGCACCTAGCGCCTCGCATCATGCGCCTTGCTCGCGGGGACTCACATTAAAGCACGCCTCCAAGTGGTGCCCGAACATGTCCCTCGTCATGCTAGTCGGGTCAGAGGCTCTCCAGGCGGAAGGCCTAGAGCCCGTCCTGATGGACGCATCGAGCGCGCCTTCCTATGCGAGAGGAAGGGGCGCCCCAGCAGTGGGCATGGGGCCCGACGCACTGCCTGTGGGCGCCTCAGGCTCCTGGCAGCTCTTGGGAAGGAGTTGCTTCTTCTTCTTGGGGGTGTCCTCGGGATGCAGGGCGACGCCCTCATCGTCAGTTTTTTCAGCCGCTGCAGCCTGGTAGGTGCACTCGAGGGAGCACATCGCATCTTTCTCATCGTAGGCGACCGTGATGATGCCACCGCTCCTTGGCATCTTGAGGACATTGTAGCCATGGTGGGTCACCGCCATGAACTTGGCGAGGGACGGATACCCAAGAATGGTGTTGTACGGGAGGCTGATGTGGGCGACGTCAAAGTCGATGAGCTCGGTGCGGTAGTTGTTGCGCTTGCCGAAGGTGATTGGGAGGCGTATCTGCCCCAGGGGGGCGATGGAGCCGTCGGTCACCCCTGAGAAGGGCTTGGTTTGCAGGAGCTGGTCATAAGGCACTTGGAGCGTCTCGAATGTCTCCACAGAGAGGATGTTGAGCCCTGCGCCACCATCGATAAGAGTCTTGGCGATAAGGACGTTGCTGATGGTGGGCATGCAGAGCATGGGAAGTGCGCCTTCGGTGGCTGAGAACTTGTGGTGGTCCTTGGAATCAAAGGTGATGGCCTACTGCGACCACTTGAGGGGACGCGCGGCCTCCAGCTTCAGGAGGACCGCGTTCACATCGCGAGAGACCTACTTGAAGATGCGATGTGAGGCGGGGGTCTGAGCACCGCCCATAATGCAGGCGTTCGCTTCAGGCTCTTGGAAGCCCCCAGCACCATCATCCTGCCATTTCTTGTCATTTCTCCACGGTAGCGGCGGCAGCGAAGAGAGGCCAGCATTGCCATGAGGACGGGCCACGCGAGGCTGATCGCGCCAGGGCGCGTCGTGAGGCGCATCATGCTAGCGGTCCTCACGAGGTTGGTCACTCCAGTCCTAATGAGGGTTGCGGTTGTCCCAGCAGCCTCCACCGCGGTCATAGCCACGGTCACCAAGCTCAGGGCGGGGGACGAGGCGTCCATCGCGAAGTGCCCTGAGCTCCTGGCAGTCATTGGTGTTGTGGCTATGAATGTTGTGGAAGATGCAGAACGAGGGGTTGCCCCTGGGAGGCTCATCATGGTCATGGCCGTGCTTCATCTCAGGCTCAGCCACGAGAGCAGGGCCCTTGCGCTTTGCCTCCTTACCCTTGGCCTTCTTGTCTTCATGGTCAGCCTTCGAAAGCTCGGTGAGGGAGAGGCAGCCTTCCTCGGCCTGGCACACATGTTCGCCAGGTTGAACATCTTTGGGGTCGAGCACAGGTCATCATGGATGGCGAGCTCCTTGATACGTCTCCAACGTATCTATAATTTTTTATTGCTCAATGCTACTTTATCTACTGTTTTGGACTATATTGGGCTTTATTTTCCACTTTTATATTATTTTTGGGACTAACCTATTAACCGGAGGCCCAGCCCGGAATTGCTGTTTTTTTGCCTATTTCAGTGTTTTGAAGAAACGGAATATCAAACAGAGTCCAAACGGAATGAAACCTTCGGGAAAGTGATTTTCTCACCGAACGTGATCCAGGAGACTTGGACCCTGCTCCAAGGAACAAAAGAGGCGGTCACGAGGGTGGGCCCCCCCCAGGGCGCGCCCCCTGCCTCGTGGCCCCCCTGTTGCTCCAGTGACGTACTCCTTCCTCCTATATATACCTACGTACCCCCAAACGAATAGAACAGGAGCCAAAAACCTAATTCCACTTCCGCAACCTTCTGTATCCACGAGATCCCATCTTGGGGCCTATTCCGGAGCTCTGCCAGAGGGGGCATCCATCACGGAGGGCTTCTACATCAACACCATAGCCCCTCCGATGAAGTGTGAGTAGTTTACTTCAGACCTTCGGGTCCATAGCTAGTAGCTAGATGGCTTCTTCTCTCTTTTTGGATCTCAATACAGTGTTCTACCCCTCTCTCGTGGAGATCTATTCGATGTAATCTTCTTTTTGCGGTGTGTTTGTTGAGACCAATGAATTGTGGGTTTCTGATCCAGCTTATCTATGAATAATATTTGAATCTTCTCTGAATTCTTTTATGTATGATTGAGTTATCTTTGCAAGTCTCTTCAAATTATCCGTTTGGTTTGGCCAACTAGATTGGTAGTTCTTGCAATGGGAGAAGTGTTTAGCTTTGGGTTCAATCTTGCGGTGTCCTTTCCCAGTGACAGAAGGGGCAGCAAGGCACGTATTGTATTGTTGCCATCGAGGATAACAAGATGGGGTTTTTATCATATTGCATGAATTTATCCCTCTACATCATGTCATCTTGCTTAAGGCGTTACTCTTTTTTTAACTTAATACTCTAGATGCATGCTAGATAGCGGTCGATGAGTGGAGTAATAGTAGTAGATGCAGAATCGTTTCGATCTACTTGTTTCGGACGTGATGCCTATATACATGATCATACCTAGATATACTCATAATTATGCTCAATTCTGTCAATTGCTCAACAGTAATTTGTTCACCCATCGTAGAATATCTATGCTCTTGAGAGAAGCCACTAGTGAAACCTATGGCCCCCGGGTCTATTCTCATCATATCAATCTCCATTACTTTATTACTTGCTTTGTTTTTACTTTGCCTTTTACTTTTCACTTTCCATCTATATACCAAAAATACCAAAAATATTATTTATCATCTCTATCAGATCTCACTCTCGTAAGTGACCGTGAAGGGATTGACAGCCCCTAATCGCGTTGGTTCCGAGGAGCTATCGTTTTGTGTAGGTACGAGGGACTTGTGCGTGGTCTCCTACTGGATTGATACCTTGGTTCTCAAAAACTGAGGGAAATACTTACGCTACTTTGCTGCATCATCCTCTCCTCTTTGGGGAAATCCAACGCAGTGCTCAAGAGGTAGCAAGAAGAATTTCTGGCGCCGTTGCTGGGGAGGCTCACGCAAGAGCAAGTCAACCATACCGAGTACCCATCACAATCCCTATCTCTCGTGTTACATTATTTGCCATTTGCCTCTCGTTTTCCTCTCCCCCACTTCACCCTTGCCGTTTTATTCGCCCTCTCTTTCCCAATCTCCTCCTCTCTTTTGCTTGCCCTTTTTGTTTGCTCGTTTGGTTGGATTAGATGCTTATTTATTGCTAAACAGAGAACCTAAGATCTATGGATCCTCATCCGCTTGCTAATCTTTTTAAGATATCCAATTATGATGAACCAATTGCTAGTGAGTTTTGTGCACTAGATTATCTTTATGAAGTTTTGCTTGAAATTCATGAATCTAAAAATTACGATGAAGAAATTTATGAAGAGATTCACAATAACTCCTTGAATAAAAAGCATGATTGCAATGATTTTCCTATAAATTCTCTTGATGTCAATTGTGCTAAAAATATGCAAAACCCTAAGCTTGGGGATGCTAGTTTTGCTATGTCTACTACTTGTTTCAATGATCACGATTGGGGTGATTCTTCTTATAACCTTGAAAATATTATTTATGCCCCATGATGAATATGAGATTGATGTGTTTGCAATAATATTGAAAGTGGGTTTGGAAGAGTGTCAACTTTAGATCCCACATATTTGGAGTATGTTCAATCTTATGATATTTTTGATAAAAGTGGGTTCGGAAAGGTCATGACTTAGTTAATGTTAATCCCACTATCTTGGAAGAGTGTCAACTCTGCATGCATGTGTATCATGTTGAGAATATGTTATGTTATAGCTATTTTGTTGAATTTTCTTGTGATCCTACATGTAATTATTATGAGAAAGGAAATTATGGTTGTAGAAGTTTTCATGTTACTAAATTACCTCTCTTCATGTTGAGATTGATATCATCTCTTTGTTCTTCCTTGCATATGCTAGTTTTTGCTTGCCTTGATAATTTGTTTGCTTACAAGATGCCTATTCATAGGAAGTATGTTAGACTTAAGTGTGTTTGTCACATGTTTTATAATGCTCTCTTTGTGCTTCAATTCTTGTCTTTCATGTGAGCATCATTGAAATCTCAATGCCTAGCTAAAAAGGCTTTTAAGAAAAGCGCTTGTTGGGAGACAACCCAATATTTTTCCTTGCTGTTATTTAATAAATAATCCATATAGCCTCTGTTTCGATGTGGTTTTATGTTTTACTTAGTGTTTGTTCGGAGTAGAACCTATAGGATAACCTACGATGATAGTTGATTTGA
This sequence comes from Triticum dicoccoides, assembly GCF_002162155.2. Classification (NCBI taxonomy): domain Eukaryota; kingdom Viridiplantae; phylum Streptophyta; class Magnoliopsida; order Poales; family Poaceae; genus Triticum; species Triticum dicoccoides. The sequence goes on along the minus strand of NC_041385.1, from coordinate 350,361,815 downwards.
TTCTGCTGAAAAACAGAAACTTTGCACGCACGAATATAATTTTTTTTAAATCACAGGAACGTGCTTTTGCGTTGATTCTTTTTTCTGATGTTCAATAGACAAATTTTCCAGGACTTCCTATTTTGGTAGGAGTTTTAGAGTTCCAGAAGTTTGCGTTAGTTACAGATTGCTACAGACTGTTCTGTTTTTGACAGATTCTGTTTTGCGTGTGTTATTTGCTTATTTTGATGAATCTATGGCTAGTAAAATAGTTTATAATCCATAGAGAAGTTGGAATACAATATGTTTAACACCAATATAAATAAAGAATGAGTTCATTACAGTACCTTTAAGTAGTCTTTTGTTTTCTTTCTCTAACGGAGCTCACGAGATTTCCATTGAGTTTTGTGTTGTGAAGTTTTCAAGTTTTAAGTGAATTCTTTTGATGGATTATGGAACAAGGAGTGGCAAGAGCCTAAGCTTGGGGATGCCCATGGCACCCCCAAGATAATCCAAGGACACCAAAAAGTCAAAGCTTGGGGATGCCCCGGAAGGCATCCCCTCTTTCATCTACTTCCATCGGTAATTTACTTGGAGCTATATTTTTATTCACCACATGATATGTGTTTTGCTTGAAGCGTCTTGTATTATTTGCGTCTTTGCTTGTTAGTTTACCACAATCATCCTTGCTATACACACCTTTTGAGAGAGCCATACATGAATTGGAATTTGATAGAATACTCTATGTGCTTCACTTATATCTTTTGAGCTTGATAGTTTTGCTCATAGTGCTTCACTTATATCTTTTGAGCGTGATAAATTTTGCTCTAGTGCTTCACTTAGATCTTTTAGAGAACGGTGGTGGATTTGTTTTAAAGAAACTATTGATCTCTCATGCTTCACTTAGATTATTTTGAAGTCGTTAATAGCATGGTAATTTGCTTAATGTTAATATACTTGGTATTCAAGATATGTGAAACTTTCTTTTGAGTGCGTTGAATACTAAGAAAAGTTTGATGCTTGATAATTGTTGTGAGATATGAAGATGATGATATTAGAGTCATGCTAGTTGAGTAGTTGTGAATTTGAGGAATACTTGTGTTGAAGTTTGTGATTCCCGTAGCATGCACGTATGGTGAACCGTTATGTGATGAACTCGGAGCATGATTTATTTATTGATTGTCTTCCTTATGAGTGGCGGTCGGGGACGAGCGATGGTCTTTTCCTACCAATCTATCCCCCTAGGAGCATGCGCGTAATACTTTGCTTTGATAACTTCTAGATTTTTGCAATAAGTATATGAGTTCTTTATGACTAATGTTGAGTCCATGGATTATACGCACTTTTTCCCATCCTTCCACAATTGCTAGCCTCTCTAATACCGCGCATCTTTCACCGGTATCATACACCCACCATAAACATTCCTAAAAACAGCCACCATACCTACCTATCATGGCATTTCCATAGCCATTCCGAGATATATTGCCATGCAACTTTCCACCGTTCCGTTTATTATGACACGCTCCATCATTGTCATATTGCTAGCATGATCATGTAGTTGACATCGTATTTGTGGCAAAGCCACCGTTCATAACTCTTTCATACATGTCACTCATGATTCATTGCATATCCCGGTACACCGCCGGAGGCATTCATATAGAGTCATACTTTGTTCTAAGTATCGAGTTGTAATTGTTGAGTTGTAAGAAAAATAAAAGTGTGATGATCATCATTATTAGAGCATTGTCCCAAGTGAGGAAAGGATGATGGAGACTATGATTCCCACATAAGTCGGGATGAGACTCCGGACGAAAAATAAAAAAAGAGAAAGAAAAAAAGAAAAAAAAAGATGAAAAAAAAGGAGGCCATAAAAAAGGGGAAAGGCCCAAAAAAATATGAGAGAAAAAGAGAGAAGGGACAATGTTACTATCCTTTTACCACACTTGTGCTTCAAAGTAGCACCAAGATCTTCATGATAGAGAGTCTCTCATTTTGTCACTTTCATATACTAGTGGGAATTTTTCATTATAGAACTTGGCTTGTATATTCCAATGATGGGCTTCCTCAAAATGCCCTAGGTCTTCGTGAGCAAGCGAGTTGGATGCACACCCACTTAATTTCTTTTGTAGAGCTTTCATATACTTATAGCTCTAGTGCATCTGTTGCATGGCAATCCCTACTCACTCACATTGATATCTATTGATGGGCATCTCCATAGCCCGTTGATACGCCTAGTTGATGTGAGACTATCTTCCCTCTTTTTTTTTCTCCACAACCATCATTCTATTCCACATATAGTGCTATATCCATGGCTCACGCTCATGTATTGCGTGAAGATTGAAAAAGTTTTGAAAATGTTAAAGTATGAAACAATTGCTTGGCTTGTCATCGGGGTTGCATGATTTAAATATTTTGTGTGGGAAGACGGAGCATAGCCAGACTATATGATTTTGTAGGGATAACTTTCTTTGGCCATGTTATTTTGAGAAGACATAATTGCTGAGTTAGTATGCTTGAAGTATTATTATTTTTATGTCAATATGAACTTTTGTCTTGAATCTTTCAGTTCTAAATATTCATATCACAATTAAGAAGGTTTACATTGAAATTATGCCAAAGTATCACTCCGCATCAAAAATTCTTTTTTATCATTTACCTACTCGAGGACGAGCAGGAATTAAGCTTGGGGATGCCTGATACGTCTCCAACGTATCTATAATTTTTGATTGCTCCATGCTACTTTATCTACTGTTTTGGACTATATTGGGCTTTATTTTCCACTTTTATATCATTTTCAGGACTAACCTATTAACCGGAGGCCCAGCCCAAAATTGTTGTTTTTTGCCTATTTCAGTGTTTCGAAGAAACGGAATATCAAACGGAGTCCAAACAGAATGAAACCTTCGGGAACGTGATTTTCTCACCGAACGTGATCCAGGAGACTTGGACCCTGCTCCAAGGAACAAAAGAGGCGGTCACAAGGGTGGGGGGGCGCCCCCCTGCCTCGTGGCCCCCTGTTGCTCCACCGACGTACTCCTTCCTCCTATATATACCTATGTACCCCCAAACGATCAGAACAGGAGCCAAAAACCTAATTCCACCGCTGCAACCTTCTGTATCCACGAGATCCAATCTTGGGGCCTATTCCAGAGCTCCGCCGGAGGGGGCATCCATCACGGAGGGCTTCTACATCAAGACCATAGCCCCTCCGATGAAGTGTGAGTAGTTTACTTCAGACCTTCGGGTCCATAGCTAGTATCTAGATGGCTTCTTCTCTCTTTTTGGATCTCAATACAATGTTCTCCCCCTCTCTCGTGGAGATCTATTCGATGTAATCTTCTTTTTGCGGTGTGTTTGTTGAGACCGATGAATTGTGGGTTTATGATCCTGCTTATCTATGAATAATATTTGAATCTTCTCTGAATTCTTTTATGTATGATTGAGTTATCTTTGCAAGTCTCTTCGAATTATCCATTTGGTTTGGCCAACTAGATTGGTAGTTCTTGCAATGGGAGAAGTGTTTAGCTTTGGGTTCAATCTTGCGGTGTCCTTTTCCAGTGACAGAAGGGGCAGCAAGGCACGTATTGTATTGTTGCCATCGAGGATAACAAGATGGGGTTTTTATCATATTGCATGAATTTATCCCTCTACATCATGTCATCTTGCTTAAGGCGTTACTCTGTTTTTAACTTAATACTCTAGATGCATGCTGGATAGCGGTCGATGAGTGGAGTAACAGTAGTAGATCCAGAATCGTTTCGATCTACTTGTTTCGGACGTGATGCCTATATACATGATCATACCTAGATATACTCATAATTATGCTCAATTCTGTCAATTGCTCAACAGTAATTTGTTCACCCACCGTAGAATATCTATGCTCTTGAGAGAAGCCACTAGTGAAACATATGGCCCCCGGGTCTATTCTCATCATATCAATCTCCATTACTTTATTACTTGCTTTGTTTTTACTTTGCCTTTTACTTTTCACTTTGCATCTATATACCAAAAATACCAAAAATATTATTTATCATCTCTATCAGATCTCACTCTCATAAGTGACCGTGAAGGGATTGACAACCCCTAATCGCGTTGGTTGCGAGGAGCTATCGTTTTTTGTAGGTACGAGGGACTTGTGCGTGGTCTCCTACTGGATTGATACCTTGGTTCTCAAAAACAGAGGGAAATACTTATGCTACTTTGCTGCATCATCCTCTCCTCTTCGGGGAAATCCAACGCAGTGCTCAAGAGGTAGCACTCCTCTTTCGTATTGACGTCCCGGATGCCATTGGTAAATGCTGATATGATGGCCTCATCCGACGCTTTGGGATCTTCAGGCGAACGTTGGTGCAGCATTGTATGTACTTGTGCAAGATCTCGTCCGGCTACTGCTTCACGCACCGCAGGTCGCCCACCACAGGAGCGCGATCACGGGTGCCTTGGAAGTTGGCGATGAAGCACTCGCGAAGTTTGTCCCAAGAGGAGATTGACCCCTCCGGGAGGTGCAGGAGCCAGGAGCGTGCACCGTCGTTGAAAGCCATGGGGAACCAGTTCGCCATGACCTTGTTGTCTCCGTTGGCTGCCTCATGCTCAACGAGTAGAGATGGAGGAACTCCGCAGGGTCGGGGGTGCCATCATAGCATGGAGGCAGATCCGGCTTTAACTTGTCAGACCAGACGACACGACGTGGCTCTGGAGTGAAGGCGAGGCAGCCCACTGCACTCACGGAGCAGCCAGCTCAGGCAGAGCTTGGTCTTGACGCCCACGCGCCACACCCTCAAGCGGCGCATGGTCTTGATGCTGGCGCAGCGGCACTTGGAGCGCCTGGCAGCTTCCTTAATCATGCGTCGGCACCCCATGCGCTGGTTCACGCGGCAACGCGTCACACCTGGGCTCGTGGTCGGCGCCGCGGAGAGGAGGAGGAGCGTCGTGCGCCATGTTGCCCGCCTGACATGGAGGGAACGGAGCGAGTGGGACGGCGCAGGGGCCTTGCCGGCAGCACTGACAAGCTCGGTGATGCGGCCAAGCCAGTCGTCGCAGCGGTCATCGGCGGGACAGTAGCGCAGCAGCTCACGCGCCATGAGCAGCGTAGCCTGCGCATTCGCCAACCCATGGCGAGCATGGGAGGACGACGTCGGGGCCGGAGTGGGCAATGGAGTAGCGGTGCAGCCATCGCGCCGCACGGAGGGTGGCAGTGACGAGTCCTGCTGCTCACGAGCAGCAGGGTTGGTGGCAACGTTAGCCGCCGGAGAGGCAAAACAGTGGGGGGCACCATTGCCGAGGGGGGGATCTGGGTAACGCGGGCGACCCGGCGCTTGGCGCGGGCACGGCGTGCGTCGGCCATGGGAGCGACAAGGCGGGAACAAAACGGAGGCTGAAGGAAGACTTCGACACGCCCCTACCTGGCAAAACAAATGTCGGATTCAGGGCTCCACACACCAAGGAGGTTCGAACTCTAGGCTGTGTGGGATGATCTCAACCTCTCAACTCTCAAGCTCATCGCCCTACAGCCTAGCCTTGCCGGATACACGCTTGAGCGGGGAAGAAGATGGACACGGCAGTTTACCCAGGTTCGGGCCACCTTGTGCTGTAAAACCCTACTCCTGCTTTGTGGTGGATTGGCCTCACGAGGAGTTTTGAGGATGAACTAGTACAACGGATGAGCTGCCTCGTGAGGGCTCGGTGGGTGAGAATGAGTCGACCTCTTCTACGGTGGTGGCTAACCTATATTTATAGTGGCCTTGGTCCTCTTCCCCAAAGCTTAGGCGGGAAGGGATTCCACAACGGCCAATTTGAAAGGGGACAAGAGGTACATCCTATCCTGACGAAAGGTGCTCTTCTCCTGCAAAGCTTCTGGTCGTGACGCAGCAGTGGGCTTGGCGGTGACCTCCGTCTGGCCGAGCTCGTGGTCTTGGTCTTGTTGCACCGAAATGGAAACCTTTGGGGGATTCCTTGGAACCCGTGTCTGTCCTTGCTACCTTAGCACCAAAAGGGAAACTATCTCATCTGCGTCTGATGGCGCCCATCTGGCCTTGGTTGTCACGGCTCACGTCACCACAGCCTCGTGACGTCGGGCTCTTGCATAGGAATCTCCGCTCCTAGGGAGGCAACCTGGGGAGGCCGCACCCTCTGGAGGTCTTGGTATCGTACGCCTCGCTAGGCCAGGGCCTTCCCGAGGGTCTTGTCTTGGTGGTCTTGTAGATGGGCCGTACCAGGCCATCGAGGGAGCCATGTCGTGGGCTACAGGCAGGTAGGTCTGGGTACCCTGGTTCCCAGAACGCCGATAACTACTAGATGGATTATCAAATAATAGGCTAATTACCCTGCTTATTGGGGGTTCCTATTGCATACGGTTACTCAGACAACAGCGTGGGCGATGAACTCAAAAATCCAGACGGTTTCTAGAAAGTATGCGTGTTGGATCAACTAACAATCACACATGGCTCCCGGTAGAGAACTGTTTGTGTTAGGCCACCTTGCACAAACGTTTCCACACAAAAAACTGTGTGTGATATACATATGAACGGAAACGTTTTTCCGGAATTCACTGTGTGGGATGTACATATGAACGAAAATGATTGGGCTTCAATGCCTTGCCCAATCGCACGCGAGCTTGTTTTGCCCCGCGTGTTTGGCTGGAGGGCCTATCCCCGACGTTTTTGGGTTGTGTGGGAAGGACCCCCCCCCCTATCACACACACTCACTAGGAAACGGTTTAAAACTCCAGCATGAAAAGGGGGTAAAACCCGTTTGTATAGCACGTCTCTGCACCAGCGGCTACCCCTGCAACTATGTCTGCATGCTGTTTGGCCTGCTGAACATCAGCGCATCATACCAGCGGTTCACGAGGCTTGCGTTGGCCTCTTATGACGCTCGACGCTCAGTGGTGGCGTCTCAGGAGGTCCCGGACCCTCGCGAGCTCATCGGGTCTCGTGAGCCTTCTGAGCCTCTAGAGCCATCAGGCTCATGAGGATCAGGCCTCCACGGCACACTGTATTGATTACCTCGATGCTCCTACAACATCGATGCCAGGTGACTTTTGGTTTGTTCAATTGAGGGCGCCCCTCGGGCTGCATCTTCCTCAAGATGTTAGGGCCCATCCCTGCAGCTGTATCATTTGGTTCATGTACCCATTATCAGTTATGCTTTTATGAGATGTTGTGACTGTTAACCTTGCGCTTGGTGCCTCATCACCTCCGGAAGCCCTGCCCCATGGGCTTCGCGCGTCAGCAGCTCACCTCCTAAAATTTCCCATGAGAGGGGTCTACCGGCATGTCGCCTGTGCTCGTGTCCATCCCTGCAGCGTCGATAAATCTAAGCGACCGAGCTCTGGCTCGCGGGCCGGCCCCGTGCACGTCACCTCATCAGGTCCTTAGTGCCTTATCTTCTCACGGAACAATCATGAGCAGATCAGCAATGCACGCTGCCCCTTGTATTTTGTGATTGGTTAATACGCAGGAACTTCGGGAGGCAGACACTCGAGCGTGCCTGGGCGACGTGCCACCGCCTTAGGAGGGCCGACCTCGATCAGGCAGCGATTTAATCTGCAAAAGGCTAAGTAAAATTGCTTCATACGTTGCATTTCACCGGTCAAAGTCCTTTTCCATGCAACCCCTGCGAGGCGAACCACTCCTTTTTATGCAATCCGCTTGCATGTTTCATGTCTACTACACAGCTTTATTCTTGTAGACTCGTGTTGGGCCTCCAAGTGCAGAGTTTTGTAGGACAGTAGCAATTTTCCCTCAGGTGGATGACCTAAGGTTTATCAATCCGTGGGAGGCGTAGGATGAAGATAGTCTCTCTCAAGCAACCCTGCAATCAAATACAAGAAATCTCTTGTGTCCCCAACACACCCGATACAATGGCAAATTGTATAGGTGCACTAGTTCGGCGAACAGATGGTGATAAAAGTGTAGTATAGATAATTGATATGAGTTTTTGTAGTGCGGACAATAAAAAACAGCAAGGTAGTAAATAGTAAAACGGAGCACAAATGGAATTGCAATGATGGAAAATGAGGCCTAGGGTGCGTACTTTCACTAATGCAATCTCTCAACAATGCTAACATAGTTGGATCATATGATTATCCCTCAGAGTGCAATAAAGAATCACTCCCTAGTTCCTGTTAGCGGAGAACAAAAGATAGAAATTGTTTGTAGGGTACGAAACCACCTCAAAGCTATTCTTCCGATCTATCTATCCTAGAGTTCGTACCAAAATAACGTGAAGCTATTCTTTCCGATCAATCTAACCAAGAGTTCATACTAAAATAACACCATATGACACACATCAACCAACTCCAATGTCACCTAGATACTCCAATGTCACCACAAGTATCCGTGAGTTGATTCTACGATATGCATCAAATAACTTCATGATCATAATATTCAATCCACACAAAGAACTACAAGGAGACCCCCAAAGTTTCTATCGGATAAAAGATAATAAAAACGTGCATCAACCCCTATGCATAGATTACCCCAATGTCACCGCGGGAATCCGCAAGTTGAATACCATAACATACATCAAGTGAATCAATATGATACCCCATTGTCACCTCAAGTATTCATACCGCAAGATTGTGTTTCAAATCTGAACATTCAATCCGACAAGACAAAACTTCAAAGGGTAAAGATTAAATTCATCACAACAAGAGTAGAGAGGGGAAAAACATCATATCATCCATCTATGTTAACAAAGCCCCTGATATATCAAGATCATGACATCTCGAGATCGCGCGCGAGAGAGAGAGAGAGACTAAACACATAGCTACTTGTACAAACCCTCAGCCCCGAGGGTGGACTACTCCCTCCTCATCGTGGTGGCCACCGGGATGATGAAGATGCAGTGATGATCTCCCCTTTCGGTAGGGTGCCGGAACGGGCTCCTGATTGGTTTTTGGTGGCTACAGAGGCTTGCGGTGGGGGAACTTCCGATCTAGGGTCTCCCCGAGGGTTTTTGGAATATTTGAGAATTTATAGGGCGAAGAGGGGGTGCGGGAGGCCAGCGAGGTGGGCACAACCCACCGGGGCGCGCTTGGGGCCCCAGGCACGCCCTGGTGGGTTGTGCCCCCCTTGGGGCACCCCCCAGGTGCTGCTATTGCCCATTGGTAGTCTTCTGGTCCATAAAAATCCACAAAAAAGTTTCGTGGTGTTTGGAGAACTTTCATTTCTGCGCAAAAGACAGCACCATGGTAGTTCTGGTGAAAACAGCGTCAGTCCGGGTTAGTTCCATCCAAATCATACCAAAACCATATAAAATTATTGTAAACATGGCATGAATACTTCATAAATTATAAATATGTTGGAGACGTATTAGCATCCCCAAGATTAATTCCTACTCGTTCGCGAGTAGGTAAATGATAAAAGAAATAATTTATGAAGTGTGAATGCTACCAAAGTGCACAAGTTTAATCAATGACAATTTCAATCACTTTTCCTAGCATCATAACAGCAATTATTTCTTATAAAACTTCTCACGACCAAGTAGCAACCAATTCACATGTTAAGGTTCAAACAATGAATTCTCTTGAAACTCAACAACCTATATTCTTAGTCACCAAACAATTGCAATTCAACTTATTCAACAGAGTCTAAATAAGAGCTCCACATACTCAACCATCATATAGTCTTCTATGATGGCTAACACTCACCGCATACACATGAGCAAAACGTTTCAACCGGACACATAGAAAGATAGGGGCTTATAATTTCGCCTCCCAGCGTATTCACCTCAAGGGTGATGTCAACGATAATAACTCATGCTATCCATATCCAACTGGATATATGTGCCTAGATCTTTCCTCACCACATGATGCTTGTCAAAAGAGAAAAATAAAAAGGAATAGAGAGAAAGACTTTGACTCTTGCATGAAAGTAAATACATAAAAGTAAAAGATAGGCCCTTCGCAGAGGGAAGCAGAGGTTGCCATGCGCTTTTTGGTTGTATGCTCAATACCTTAGTGCAAGAGAACGTCACATTATATTTCCCCTTATGATGGCAACCTTTATTATGCAGTTTGTCGCTTTTATTCTTCGCCATCACAAGTTCGTACAACGCTCAATTTTCTCTTACACTAAATGATCTAACACTTTTAGAAGCAATTTTTTATTGCCTTATTGCACCGATGACAACTTACTTGAAGGATCTTACTCAATCGTTAGGTTGGTATGGTGGACTCTTGAAAATAAGATTTGGGTTTAAGGGTTTTTGGATGCACATGTAGTATCTCTACTTGGTGCGGAATTTTTGGCTAGCAAAGATGGGGGCAAGCACCACATGTTGAAGGATCTATGACAATATAACTTCTATATGAATATGAACAGACATAAATCATTATGTTGTCTTCCTTGTCCAACATCAACAATTTTGGCGTATAATATTTTGATGGGGGCTAATCACAAAAGATTTCCAAGATAGTTTATTTGCATGTGAAAGTTCTCTTCCTTATAGTAATCATTCAAGAATTGCTTGTATGACCAATATTGTGATTGTCAAGCTTCAAAAGATTTCACTTTCTAAACCCAATGTGAAGCTACCACTAGGCATGATATGAACTTATAATTTCAACTTCATGATATTCAATTCATTTAACAATCTACTCATAGGATATAAGTGAGCACAAGAGTAAATGACAAACTACTCCAAAAAAGATATAAGTGAAGATCAAGCAAGAGGTTAAGCAAATGGGTAGCCAATTGTGGATTCTCTCTTATTTAAAAACTTCCAGACCTAAGCATTTTATTAAAACAACAAGCAAAACAGAATAAAATGGCATTCCAAGAATAGCACAACTCATGTGAAGAAGCAAAAACTTAGGCTCAACCGATACTAACCGATAATTGTCGAAGAAGAAAGGTGGGATGCCTACCGGGGCATCCCCAAGCTTAGATGCTTGAGACTTCTTGGAATATTAGATTGGGATGCCTTGGGCATCCCAAATCTTGAGCTTTTGTGTCTCCTTAATTCCTCTTATATCACGGTTTCCCTAAATCTCAAAAACTTCATCAACACAAAACTCAACAAGAACTCGTGAGATAACTTAGTATAAACCAATGCAAAAACCTTGTCATTCTCTACTGTAGCAAATCGCTAATATTATTATTTAACATTGCCTACTAAATGCCTCTGCATATTTAATACTCCTATCCTCAAATAGAATCATTAAACAAGCAAACATATGCAAACAGTCTATAAAGAGTGCAATAGGATCCATACTTATTCAAATTAAAAAATTCTGAAAATTTAACAAAGTGTAGAAATTTTATCAAAGCTTATTATGCAAAAAGTTTCAACATTTTATCACATTCTGACTTTTCTCGGGAATTTTTGCAAAAGCGACAAACTTTCTATTTTGAAACAACAACTCACATACTTGCAAAATAAGCATGGTAATGGCTATCCTTGCCACTTTTATTGAAAAGAAAGATGCAAAATATTATTCCAAATAACAGCAAGCAAATCCTAGCAAAATAAAATGATGCTCCAAGCAAAACTCATATCATGTGACGAATAAAAATATAGCCTCAATTAAGGTTATCGATAATGTTGGAGACGAAAGAGGGGATGCCTTCCGGGGCATCCCCAAGCTTAGTTGCTTGGATCTTCCTTGAATATTACCTTGGGAGTGCATTGGGCATCCCAAGCTTAGGGTCTTGTCATTCCTTATTCTCCTGACATCGATATCTCACCCAAAACATGAAAACTTCAATCACATAAAACTTAACGGAACTTCGTGAGATAGGTCAGTATGATAAAGAGCAGACCATTTCACTTTGGTACTATCAAAGACAAGATTCATAATTGTTTCCACACAATGCCTACTGTAGCATCCACAATTTATATTGAGCAATATAAGCCATAGAAACTAGAAAACAAGCAAAATATGCATTGAAAACAGAATCTGTCAAAAACAGAACAGTCTGAAGTAATCTGTACTCCAAGCATACTTATGTAACTCCAAAAATTCTGAAAAATTAGGATAACGTAGAGAATTTGTATATCTATCACCTGTAAACAATTCAGATCAAAATCACGTTCCAGTGAATTGTAAATTCCTATACTAGGCGCAAAAGTTTCTGTTTTTGCACAGATTCAAGTCAACTATCATCCACACTATCCCAAAGGCTTTACTTGGCACTTTGTTGAAACAAAAGCAATAAAACATTATTACTCAGTAGCATAACCATGTGAACACATAAAAATAGTAGGGGTAAATGTTGGGTTGTCTCCCAACAAGCGCTTTTCTTTAATGCCTCTTAGCTAGGCATGATGATTTCGATGATGCTCGCCTAAAGGATAAGAGTTGAAACACAAAGAGAGCATCATGAAGCATATTACTAGCACATTTAAGTCTAACCCACTTCCTATGAAAATGGATTGTTGTGATCAAATAATTCATGGGAGAAAGAATCAACTAGCATAGGAAGGCAAAACAAGCACAACTTCATAACTTTCAACATAAAGAGAGGAAACTTGATATTATTGCAATTCGTACAAGCATATGTTCCTCCCTCATAATAATTTTCAGTAACATCAAGAATGAATTCAACAATATACCTATCACATAAAGGATTCTTTTCATGATCCACAAGCATAGAAATTTTCTTACTCTCCACATAAGCAAATTTATTCTCATGAATGGTAGTGGGAGCAAACTCAACAAAATAACTATCATGAGATTGAAAATTAAAATCATGATGACAAGTTTCATGATTATCATTATTATTTATAGCAAACATGTCATCACCATAATCATCATAGATAGCAACTTTGTTCTCATAATCAATTGACATCTCTTCCGAAATAGTGGATTCATCACTAAATAAAGTCATGACCTCTCCAAATCCACTTTCATCATTGTAATCATCATAAATAGGAGGCATGCTACCATTATAACAAATTTGCACATCAAAACTTGGGGGAATAAAAATATCATCTTCATCAAACATAGCATCCCCAAGCTTATGGCTTTGCATATCGTTAGCATCATGGATATTCAAAGAGTTCATACCAACAATATTGCAATCATGCTCATCATTCAAAGATTTTTTTGTCAAACATTTATAGAATTCTTCCTCTATCAATTGAGCGCAATTTTCCTTTCCATCATTTTCACGAAAGACATTATAAAGATGAATAATATGATGCCACCTCCATTCCATTTTTTTTAGTTTTCTTTTATAAACCAAGCTAGAGATAAAACAATAAACGAAAAGATTCGATTGCAAGATCTAAAGATATACCTTCAAGCACTCACCTCCCCAGCAACAGTGCCACAAAAGAGCTTCGTTGACGGGATGTGAGTGTCGCTTTCCTAACCTCCCCGGCAACGGCACCAGAAAAGAGCTCGATATCTACTATGCAACTTTATTCTTGTAGACTCGTGTTGGGCCTCCAAGTGCAGAGTTCTGTAGGACAGTAGCAATTTTTCCCTCAAGAGGATGACCTAAGGTTTATCAATCAGTGGGAGGCATAGGATGAAGATAGTCTCTCTCAAGCAACCCTGCAATCAAATACAAGAAATCTCTTGTGTCCCCAACACACCCAATACAATGGCAAATTGTATAGGTGCACTAGTTCGGCGAAGAGATGATGATAAAAGTGTAGTATGGATAGTAGGTATGAGTTTTTGTAGTGCGAACAATAAAAAACAGCAAGGTAGTAAATAGTAAAACGGAGCACAAACGGTATTGCAATGATGGAAAATGAGGCCAAGGGTGTGTACTTTCACTAGTGCAATCTCTCAAGAATGCTAACATAGTTGGACCATTCAATTATCCCTCAAAGTGCAATAAAGAATCATTCCCTAGTTCATGTTAACGGAGAACAAAAGATAGAAATTGTTTGTAGGGTACGAAACCACCTCAAAGCTATTCTTTCCGATCAATCTATCCTAGAGTTCGTACTAAAATAACGTGAAGCTCTTCTTTCCGATCAATCTAACCAAGAGTTCGTACTAAAATAACACCATATGACACACATCAACCAACTCTAATGTCACCTAGATACTCCAATGTCACCACAAATATCCGTGAGTTGATTCTACGATATGAATCAAACAACTTTATGATCATAATATTCAATCCACACAAAGAACTATAAGGAGACCCCAAAGTTTCTATCAGATAAAAGATAATGAAAACGTGCATCAACCCCTATGCACAGATTATCCCAATGTCACTGTGGGAATTCGCAAGTTCAATGCCATAACATACATCAAGTGAATCGATATGATACCCCCATTGTCACCTCAAGTATTCATACCACAAGACATACATCATGTGTTCTCAAATCTGAACATTCAATCCGACATGACAAAACTTCAAAGGATAAAGATTCAATTCATCACAACAAGAGTAGAGAGGGGAGAAACAGCATATGATCCATCTATGTTAACAAAGCCCATGATATATCAAGATCGTGACGTCTCGAGATCGCGCGCGCGAGAGAGAGAGAGAGAGATTAAACACATAGCTAATGGTACAAACCCTCCGCCCCGAGGGTGGACTACTCCCTCTTCATCGTGGTGGCCGCCGGGATGATGAAGATGCCCACCAGTGATGATCTCCCCCTCCGGCAGGGTGCCGAAATGGGCTCCCGATTGGTTTTCGGTGGCTACAAAGGCTTGCGGCGGCGGAACTTCTGATCTAGTGTCTCCTCCAGGGTTTTTGGAATATTTGAGAATTTATAGGGCGAAGAGGGGGTGTGGGAGGTCACCAAGGTGGGCACAACCCACCGGGGGGCGCCTGGGGACCCAGGCGCCTTGGTGGGTTGTGACCCTCTCGGGGCATCCCCCAGGTGCTGCTCTAGCCCATTGGTAGTCTTCTGGTCCATAAAAAATCCACAAAAAGTTTCGCGGTGTTTGGAGAACTTTCATTTCTGCACAAAAAACAACACCACGGTAGTTCTGGTGAAAACAACGTCAGTCCGGGTTAGTTCCACGCAAATCATACCAAAACCATATAAAATTATTATAAACATGGCATGAATACTTCATAAATTATAGATACATTGCAGACGTATCAACGTTTAAAGGGGGACTCTTGAGCATCGCGCCTCAGGAGCCCCAACTCGCTCTCGGGCCCTCACCCCTGGCCTTGTTCCAGGCATCGCGACCTGACATACCAGCGGCGGCTGAGCTCGCTCGTGGGCCGGGTCCTGAGGACATAGAGCACCTTGGTGAGCAAAGAAATGAGGGGCAAACCTCGATAGGGAACACCAGAAGAGGGGTGTGGTCTAGCTGTGTAGGCATCGCTTGAAATGCCAAAGGACGACAATCTTTTCACGCACCCCTAGCGGGACTTGTGTTTGTTCATTTCAGAGCAAAAGCGAAGGACCAAGCTCCTGGGAAGCACACCATCATGACGTAGGAACCCTTCACGAGTCGCGAGCAGCCTAAGCTAAGTCATCTTCCTCGCGTCGGGCACAGGCCTTGCTATCAATGGTTAACCTTCGTTTTCGCAATCTCGTCAGGGCAGAAAACCCTTTTCTCTCTCGAAAGCCACTTATGCGTCAAGGGGGGCCTCCTGAGCATCGCGCCTCAGGAGCTCCTAGCGGACCTCGGGCCGCTCACCTCACGGCCTTGCACACGGCATCGTGACTTGGCATACCAACGACGGCAGAAGCTTGCCTGGAGATTGGGTCCCGGCGATGCAGAGTACTAAGCTATCGCAGGGAAAAGGGGCTTCAGCCCAAGCAAGAAACGCCAACATGACTTAAAACACGAATAAGACCATTAAGATAAGGGCACAAGCGCCACACTTCCTTCCCGAAGGTTGAAATGTCAGTCCTAACTCTACATGTTGCATACATACTGTGTATTCTGCCGTATGACATGTCAGACTGGCCCCGCTCGTCAGGTTCACCATATTTTTGAAGGTGTGAACATTTTCTAAATTCATGAACTTTTTACAAATTAGTGAATATTTTTTGAATTCACAAATATTTTTTGAAACTGAGTACATGTTTTTTGGAACTCGTCAACAAGTTTTTTATGCATAGGAAAATATTTCTTGAAATCGTGAAAAGCTTTTGAAATTCAGAAACATTTATTTTGTGATGGACATTTTTGAATTCATCAATACATTTTTGAATCAGTAAACATTTTTTAAAATTATGGAATTATATCTTTTAAATTCCCCAACATTGTTTTGAATATTTTTTAAAATTCACGGACATTTTTTATAGACACGTCGTTTTACTTTTAGATCATGAACATTTTGTGAATCGATGAACGTTTTAAAAAAGCTCATGAGTATTTTAAATTTCACATATATTTTTAAAGAGATAATGATATGCTTATACTAAATAGTGCATCCCCTTGTTAAGCAAGATCACGCACTTGGCCTGGTGGCCCGCTCGGGCAGTGGTTGGGCAGAGCTTGTGGGTCTGCGGCAGATTGTCGAGCTATCGCATAGGTTATTCCCTCAACTGGGCCGGTCCATGAAGGCAACGAGCGGTGCAAAAACTGAACGTTAACAACAGCTCTTAGCTAGGATTCGAACCCGCGACCGCGAGCGTGTAGACTGGGGTTGCTAGCCACTGCGCCCGATTCAATTTGATGGTCAAAAGGCAATGCGAACACTTTAGACCTAGTCACACTGGCAGATCGAATTTTTTTTCTTTTTTTCGATCTTTTATTGTAAATTATGATTATATTTTTTACAAGTAGGAATGTTTTTGACAGAACTCACACGAGTTTTTAAAAAAATGTAGCAATTTTTCGAATTTGCAAGCAAATTTGCAAGACAGGAACAATTTTGAAGTTGTGGACGAATATTAAAAACAGGAACATTTTTTTAATTACGATCAATTTTCGATAAACACAAAAAAGTTTTTTCAAAAATATGAACAAGTTTCTGAATAGTGATTTTTTCAAAAACATGAATATTTTTTAAAGGAGAACAAATTTTGAATTGTGAACAAAACTTTTTGTGAACATAAATATTTTCAAAAACATGAACTTTTTTAGAATTTTTGAACAAACTTTTGAAATGGGAATAATTTTTAAAATAACAAACAAATTTTGAATTTTTAGAACAAATTTCGAAATGGAGAACAATTTTGAAAATCCCAAACAAATTTTAAATGCGAACAATTTTTTAATACGTGAACAAAAATTTGAAAAATAAGAACTTTTTTGAAATTTGTGATTTTTTTTTAAAACAGGAACATTTTTTGAAATCCATGTCATTATATACAATTTTTTAAAAAATGAACAAAAATAAGTCAAACAATTTTTGAAAAACAGGAACATTTTTTGAAAATTTGGTACAAATTTTTTGAAACCGGGAACATTTATTGAATTTGTGAAGAAACTTTGTAAAACGGGAACATTTTTTGAATTTGTGAACAAGATCTGAAAACTGGAAAAAAATTGGAAAATTTGAAACAAAATTTTTGAAACCGGGAGCTTTTTTGAATTTATGAACAAATTTTGTAATATGGGAACATTTTTTGAATTTATGAACAAAATCTGAAATATAGGAACAGTTTTTGAAATTCGGTAACAAAATTTGAAAATAAACTTAAAAAGAAAAAAGGAAAAAAAGAGAAAAGAAAGAAACGGAAAAAAGAAAAAAATAGAAAGAAGGAAGAAACAGAAAAAAGAAAAGAAAAAATGAAAAAGAAGAGAAATAGAAAAAAGGAAAATGAAAAAGGGAAAAAACTGAAAAAGAAAAAGCCGATTTAGAAACCTTCTAGAAGGTTCCCAAAACCGGAAAAGACCACCTGGAAACATCATAGAAGGTTCCCAAAACCGGTGTTTGCTGAAACGGGCCGGCACACTCGGGCGCTCGTAGGCGAACATGAGATACTCCTATGTATGTGACGTGTAGAGCCAGGATTGGCGTTTCAACCTTAGGAACCGTACTGACCACGTATTTTCATGTACCGTGACAGTATTGAAGCAATACGCAAGTTTCAGGACTGAGTTGGACGTCGCCAGCGAGTACGAGGATTATAGATGCAATGATCTCCTATTTGTTGGACTTATACTCTTAGTGCAGATTGTGCCAAGACTCCATATAAAACTTCCTTGCAGGATGATCGCATTTCCTCGTCGAGTCACAAGAGAGCAGTTAGAGATCAGGAAATCGTCAGTCTTAATAAGGTTGGGAAAACAAAATTATTGCTCATAGAGTAAATAATTCTGCTTGGCGACTCCTTAGAAGGGCTATCCCATCTGGTCACTCACGGGAAGAACGACGAGAGAGAAAATGTCGTTCACATCAAACCGTTTTTGATATAAATGCACTCCAAAGATCCCCTCGCAACCTTCAAAAATGTTGGCTCAATGGCCTTTTCGGCTAAAGTAAGAAGTATGACAATGAAACAAGATAATAACTCCGCTAGACTGGCCTACATATGGTTATTACGACGACTCCACTAGAGTTGCTCTAACTTGGATGCTGACACATTTTCATTTCTGGACTAGTTGTGGCATCGGAGGGAGTACATTGGTAGCCGCCTACTTGCCACAAAAGTTACCACTATCTTTGAAGTTGCTACACAAATTTGTGGATATTTATTCCTCGGAAGGAAGTTACGAAAATGTTGTTTATGTCTAAGTACTCCCTCCGTCCCAGTAAGACGTTTTTTGACTAGCCTAGTGTCAAAAAAGGAGTAGACTATAAATAATATGTATACAGAAGGAAGATACAAACAGATAACGGACACCACCGCGCCACTGTTTTCCATGGACTAGCAAACAATGGGAGATTTAACGAATACCAACATATATGCAGTACAGAGGCTCGGCCCGTAGGGTTATAAAATCAGCTCTTTTGATGGACAGCAATTGCATGAATGTCCATCTCCTTAAGCATGACCGATCGCCCACAAGAGTCGCATGGCGCAGTCCTCGATCCACAGATACTCTCATGTTCGCACATGTTTCGAAGCCGATCTCGAACATCTAGCGGCTGTCCACCAGCTTGAACCGTGTCGCCACAGAAACGGCACACAATCAAGCGAAATGGGCAGGTTGAGGATTGGTGTTTGACCTGACATTAAAGAACAAAGCAAGTTAGTCGTTTGGCATATGTAGGCTCTGCCGTACGAAATGAGTGAAGAATATCAGCGATACAAGTTGACTGCTGAAAATAGATTAGTGTTGAAAATGTAAGATGGAAATAACACATTATCATATACTGCTGAAAATAGATAAATCTTGATAGAACTGCAAGAGCTGAAAAGTTCATCCGTTGTATGTTATCCGTTGTATGTTATGGGGCTGCTAGAAGGAGGACGCGAGAGGGCCGGCCGGGAGCCTTTTTGCCCACGGCCGGGCAAGAGGGAAGGGATTTCCTTCTTAATTCTTGCTTGATTAGATTGATACATCTCCTTTCTTTATATAAAGAGGTTTACTTGACTCCCAAGCAAGGCTTACTTGACCCCTAAGAAAGCGACCCTTATCTCTAATTAACCCTAAGACTAACGGGCTTTACCGCCAGCCCAGGCCCATTAGGCCCATTACGTACTCTAACACTACACCCCACCTGGACATGCAGCTTGTCCTCGAGCTGCAGCCTAACCAACTTATAACCATGACTCGACGCAACACAAACCTAACACCTAAAAACAAGCCTTTTACATCTCGGCTTGTTTTATTACTCTCAACCTAAAATGAACTGGAACGCTTTATTTTGGACCCCTCAACAAAAGGTGGACACCATCCGCACGTCAAACGTGCACGTGTACAGCCATCTGGATCCCATGGACACCACCTAGACCAAAGAAGTGCATGTGTATGGCCACCTGAAAGTGGTTGCAAGAGCGACCAGCAGAGGCGCCCTCGCAGCGGCCGGCGGCGGAAAGCAGTGGTGCTACGCGGTGCGCTTCTGTCGGTGACACCCTGCCTTCTCCCCGCCGGACAGCTGTTGGTCTGCACTGCACAGGAAAGAGTGGAGGGCTTGCGATGGAGAATGACGAGGAGGGGTGCGCCCCCCCAACCGCCCATGTCGCAGACTTTGAGGTCGCTGCCCGCGGGGTAAACAGCATGCCCGCCGCCCGTGGGGGAAACCGCATGCCCAAGATCCCCGACGCAGCGGACGAGATCAAGGTCCATTGCGCAGCGAAGGGCAACTTAGAGGAGCGGCAGCTGCAGACCACGCATCTCCCGCACACGCCGACGCGCCAGGAGGCCGCGCGCAACAGCCTGCAGCCTCGCCGTCGCCGACACGTGGCGGGTAGCGATCCAAGACGAAAGCGATGACAGCGACGGCGGGGACTTGATCTGCTGGATGTGGACGCCCTGGGATGGCGGCGGCGCTGACGGGAACGAGATCGTCGCAGTCCCGTTGTAGGGCATCCCATACTGGGCGATGGAGCTGACCGGCGATGGCTGCTGCAGCTGCAGCGACTGCTACAGCGGAGCGCCGGGCGCGGCGGAGGCCGCCAGGAGCGGCGGCTGCCACTACAGCCAGGGCTGGGCGGTGGTGGCGATGGATGGCAGCTGCAGCGGCCCGGCAAGCGCGGCGAAGGCCGCCTGGTGCGGCGGCAGCCACGGCAGCCACGGCGGCGCGGGTGCGGCGATGGGCGGCGCAGCCGGGTGCGGCCCGTAGGACCCGACCAAGAACAGGCGGATCTTCTAGCCCGCCTGGGTTAGGTCCCGCAGCACCCCGGACACCTCCTCCGGGGTGAGGACGGCGGGGGCGGGCGCGACGGAGGATCCCGGCGCGGGCGGGGGCGGGCGCGACGGTTGTGGTGGTCGCCGGAGGTGACGAGGTGACCGGCAGCGGAAGAGACGGGCTCGGCGGCGGTGAAGACATGATCGAACCAAATTGTTATGGGGCTGCTAGAAGAAGGGCGCGAGAGGGCCGGACGGGGACCTTTTTGCCCACAGCCGGGCAAGAGGGAAGGGATTTCCTTCTTAATTCTTGCTTGATTAGATTGATACATCTCTCTTTATATAGAGAGATTTACTCGACTCCCAAGCAAGGCTTACTTGACCCCTAAGCAAGCGACCCTTATCTCTAATCAACCCTAAGACTAACGGGCTATACCGCCAGCCCAGGCCCATTAGGCCCATTACGTACTCTAACATTGTAAGAGCGGAAGATAATAAATAGGATGAGTCAAGGCATACCATTTCTTCCTTTTCTAGAACTACCCCGCAGGGGCAGTTCAACGGCTCATGGAAGACTTTCATGTGCTTCTCCATTTCTCTCTGCTGGAAAGCTTGTCCACACTTACTGCAATGCACATGATCTGCTGCTGCTTCCTTACGAAGAACTACTCCACATCCATCATGCATGCAAATAACATTGTGCCTCACACAGTATGCCTCATGAAGTACTGAGGTCCGGCTAGATATATGACGCTTGCAGTTCTTACAAACCACTGAGTCACCATTGACGGTTGATGACACACTACCCTGCTCACCAATCCTTTGGCTATCAATAACATCCTTAATAGCTACAGAAAGTTGAAACTTCGCTGTGTCCTTGAAACCGTAAACCCCAACACTGTAAAGGCCACTGACCAAAGTAGCATCCTTTGGTTTGAGTATAAGAACCTTAGATCCCATCCCATGAGATGACCACTCATGACGGTGCTGAGTTGGGAATACTAAAGGATGCCTTGAAACATAAATATCAGTGTCACCGCCACTTGTATCAGACTCTATCTTAACCTCAATATTTGCACAACCAGACACAACTTTCTCAGCCATACCTTCCTCGACAGAAAATTTGTAGTACCTGAACTTCCCTTCTTCCACAGCTCCAGATTCGACCTTCCCAGTCTCGAGCGGCACAAGCACATGTTGATTTTCTTCATTGTCGAAAACTGAATCTGGTCCCTCAAGGTCAACTTCAACATCCGTCTCCAGCACAGAAACACTTGATGCGGGCTTCAACTCAAGAACCTTCAACTTATACTGCAGTTGTCCGTAGTTGACCATGACAACATCATTTTCAGATAGCGTTGCGTGATTGCGCAGTGCCGTTTCAAGGACAGCTCTATGGTTAGGGAGATCCGAGAATCCCACTCCTTCCGGCTTAAGTTTCGCATATGTCCCTTTGGGCAAACTTGCATACAAAACCTCAATCAAAGGAACATCTGGGATGTCACTCTGAAACAAATTGTTCCAGACATGTGGTGGGAGTTGTGCAGAGCCTTCCCTTGCAGTGAATTCAAGAACGCCACAGCAGGTTGACTCCCCGGCGTCTTGATCTGGAGAGGCACCTGAAACTCTGTCCCTAACCTTGGACAGCCTGAAGTACATGGGACCTTTGTCAAGCGCTCCTTGATCGGATAAATCCTTGAAAGAAGATGGTGGCAGCTTAATCTTATCCCCCGGACCGTCATATCGTAGTGCTTCAAACATGTGTGAAAAAGAGATCCCCTTTCCTAGTTGCATCACCTCTTCCATTTTCTGGTCAGCCTAGATAGAAAGAAGTTCATCATCAGCACCCAGTGAAACATCATCATAAGGTAAGAGTAGTAGATACTTGAGAGAAATTGTTATCTTATCATGAACACCAAGAAGTACAATTGGACGATGCAAAATCAAAACATATCGTCGACAAGGCCCCAAAGGATTAACGAAGTAGCTGGGAGTCGAGATCATGGTTTCTAAAGAGGGAAGGGAAACAGGCACGATTGAACAATCCATGGCTTGTCTGAACGTGGGCAGATACCTGGGTTGACATTCTAGTTGGAACAAAACCGAGGACCAAATCGAGGGTTTCCTTTCTGGGTTTAGGAGTCAGATTCGGGAGGAGCATCTATGTTCATTTGGCGGAGGACAAAATTAAACTTGTAATCGCGATCGACCACCGAAGACTAAGACAGCGGCCATGATTCCGAGCATACGAGATGGATGAGACGAGGGTTAGGTGTGCAGGGTAGGGTAGGGGAGGGGTGTTACCTCTTCCTGCGCCCGGGCGGCGTCGAGGCGGCGCCCCCTGTTTGAGGCCTCGAGCGCGTCGCGGCGGCGCGCGGCCTCGGCCTTGGCGCGGCGCTCGCGGTCGGCTTTGGCCTTAGCGCGCTGCATCCGCTCCCGCTGCTCCCTCTCCAGCTTCTCCCGCGCGCTCCGCAGCTCGAAATCCATCGCCGATCCCTGATCCGCCCGAGTACGCCTTGTTCTCCTCTTCTCCACATCGGTAGGGAAGGGAAGGAAGGATATATATGGACGCGTCGGGTCGGTGGCGGCCGAGGAGGAGAAGGAGGAGGAGGGCGGAAGCTTCTGGAGGCCGCGTGCGCAGCGGAGAGAGGAAGGTAACGTAGGCGCGGACGCACGGTTGCTGGGACGAGACTTCGCGAATCCTATTCAGCGCCCTCTGCGCCCGTTACAATGCAATTTGCAAACGGGCGCACGCCCCGTCGCCCGCTGAACCGGGCCCATCTAGCTTTTCTCGTTTTCTTTTTTTTTTTTCATACCGCAAAAAACATGCACGTGCAGTTAATCAAACCGGAGACTTTTTTCTTTACACACAGTACAGACGCAAGCGCTCACATACACGCGCATACACTCACCTCTATGAACACACACGTACACCCTATCCCTATTAGCACCTCCAAAAGATTGAGCCGACATATCATCTTAAAATTTACGAAGTTACCGTAGACACCTCGTCATCGACGGAAACGTCTCCTTTCACTGAATGTGCATCGCCAGAAGTCCTGAAATAATCCAGGAATAAATACGAGCACCAGGATTTGAATCCTGGTGGGCTGGGGATACCACAGTCCCTCTAACCATCCAACCACAGATTGGTTCGCATCAAACCGGAGACTTGATGGTTAATTCCGGAATGAAGTAACCACGCCGCCACCCGAATTTATGTGCTAACATCCATCGTTTTACTTTTTATTTTCTTTTCATTTTTCTTCTATTTTTCTTTTTTTCTATTTTTTTTCTTTTTTTTTCATTTTGTTCTTTCCTCATTCAATGATGTTTTTCAAATCCGTCAATATTTTTAAACTTGATGAAAGTTTTTGAATTTGATGAACTTTTTTCAACTTCAATGAACTTTTTTCAATTCGTGAACTTTTTTAATAGTTTAATGAACTATTTCTTTTTTTAAAATTTGATAAAAAAATTTAAATCGGATGAACTTTTTGCAAAGCCGATGAACTTTTAAAAAAAAATTGATGATTTTTTTTCAAATTTGAGAACTTTTTCCAAATTCGGTGAACTATTTTTCAAACTCAATATACTTTTTCTTCAAAATTGATGAACTTTATTTTTTTGTATTTGATAAGATTTTTTTCAATATTGATATATTGGTTTTTCAAAATCGATTAACTCTTTTTCAAAAATAATGAACTTTTTTCACATTTTCATAAA
This sequence comes from Triticum dicoccoides, assembly GCF_002162155.2. Taxonomy (NCBI): domain Eukaryota; kingdom Viridiplantae; phylum Streptophyta; class Magnoliopsida; order Poales; family Poaceae; genus Triticum; species Triticum dicoccoides. The sequence continues at coordinate 350,337,541 of NC_041385.1, read as the reverse complement.
CATTTTTAAAATCAATGAACTTTTTAAAGTGTGTGAACTTTTCTTAAAAAATGATTAAATTTTTCTCAAAATTGATGATGTTTTTTAAGTTTATTATTCAAAAATGATGAACTTTTGTATCAAAATATATGATTTTTTTTTGAAGTTTCCAGATTTTTCCTAAAAAATGATGAACTTTGGCTCAAAATCAATGAATATTTTCAAATTCATGATTTAAAAAAACCTAAGTTATAAATAAATAGCGCAGCCACGATTGCTCTTATATTATAAGCGTCGTTACCAAACATAGGTCTTCAATTGGTGTTGTGGTTAGCTAAGTCGAATAAAGTTGTGGCGCCATGAGTTGCACCCATCCGTGCTCCCATATGTGGCTTGATTTGATTGGAACAAAAAAGGCCCGGACCCATCCCGTTAAAATCAGGAGGATGATTAGATTAGGAAGGAAAAAAGAAAAAAAACAGATGTAGGATGAAGTGGGAGCACGGATGGGCGCAGGCAAGCCGGATCCCGATTGCTGAGGAGCGGGCCCGGACAATCAGTGACAGGCTCTTCTATAACACAATTTTCATGGGTGGGCGTTGCGTTGCGGTGTTCCGCTGAAATTAAGGAGTATATACTCTTCGAAAGATCGCTTCCACCTTTTCAGATTGCAACAAGTGACACGTCACTTATCGCGACCGGAGAGTTTTCTCTTTTCTTGTAGAGCCGTTTATTTAAAACGATTTATCTCTTAAACCGTGCGTCCAAATCTCGAACTGTTTTTACCGTTGAATTCTCGCATCGAGATCCTTAAAACTAGATCTCATGTTGATAGGTTTTGATAAAAAAAATTCACAAAAAAAGGACAAAAAACCGGACCGGGAGCACTTTTTCCCCCTTTCTGAAAGCCGTTTATGATAGGCACGACCATGCCTCTCGCGAAAGTAAAATAGTGCATCTCACAAAAAGAAGAGAAACATGTTTTTTTCGTTTCCGAGAGGCACGGCCATGCCTCTCGTGGAAGCAAAACCGTGTCTCTCGTTGAAGCAAAACCGTGCCTCTCACGGAAGAAAAAAAAGAAAAAACATATTTTTTTTCATTTCCGAGAGGCACGACCGTGCCTCTCGCGGAAGCAAAACCGTGTCTCTCGCGAAAGAGAAAAACAAAATGTGTTTTTTTCGTTTTCGAGAGGCACGGTCGTGCCTCTCGCGGAAGCAAAACCGTGCCTCGCACAGTGTCGAGGAAACTGATCACCTATGGGGTCACAAGGATCCCTTCTACGTTCGGCGGCGGATTAGTTGCACGAAGAGCAGGTCGAGTCGTTAGCACACAGAGGATTTTTATCCAGGTTCGGGCCGCGAAGATGCGTAATACCCTAGTCCTGCTTTTGCTGGTTATATGTGTGTTCTTGAGCTTTTGAACTAGCTACGGTGCGTGCTTTGCCCAAAAGTCCGAATCCTCTCTCTGGGCGCCTCGGGCCTCCTTTTATACACAAAGGGGTTGCCACAGTGGCACACATGAGGTGGCAAGCTACAGTGGTACGAGCTTATCAGTTGGTCAACGTAGGACAAGCGCATTTAGTGTGTTGCCTATGTGTCCTCTCGCTTTATTGGGGATGGCAACAGAGGCCATCTCATCCTTCGCCACTTCTCCTCGCCCCGCCACGCGTCCGGCCCGACGAGGCATGCAGTGCCATGCTGGCCAACCAGCTGCTATGTTGGTGAAATGGTAGGCTTCCACGAAGATCTGCATGCCGCCATGCAGGCACCTGCTTGGCTGGCATGCCTATCGTCGTACTGGAGTGGTGGTGAAGTGGCAAAACCTTGCCGGGCGCGGGTCTGGCTGCGGCCTAGCGATCGTCCCAGGCAAGGCTTGCCGGGAGCCTTGGAGTCATCCACGGCAAGGATCTTGCCGGGGGTCTTCGTCTTCTGATCCCACATGGATTCATGTGTTGCCAATCTTTACGAGGGGCTGCATGCTACCAGGCATGTGCTCTCTAAATCTTGGTCTTAGCGTTGTCGATGGTGTCAGAGCTCTCAACCCCAAGGGTGGTGGCCCTGTTGGTTTCTTCGCAAGCTGCCCCGGCAAGGAGCTTGCCGAGGGTCTCGCAGGTCGCCTCGGCAAGGCTCGTTGCCGGGCATGACCCTGCCAGCCTCCTGCTGCTTGTCACTTTGAGTGTCTGTCTTGATATCATTCGTGCCTGTCCTGCCTCCTGCCGTCCTCCTCTGCTCTGCCAAGCCCTGCTGTAGGCATGGCTGCGACCGTCCATGCATAAGTAAGGGGTACAGAAATACCCATAATTTTGTACACCGACAGGAGCCCCCGGGCCTGGGCCACACATAAGCGCAAGGCATAGTTGGGCCAGGCCCAGAGTAGTGCGCGGGCGGGCGTGGCAGAGGCGAACCGCCACGATCTTTTTTGTTAGTTGCGCTTCCCCACAACCCGCATTGAGTGCGTGACGTGGGAGTCACGCGTGGGATGGGCGTGGCACGCATGTGTCACCCCGCAGTAAATGGTAAAGAGCTGGCCCGCGCCTTCCCCATAAAAAGGAAAAACTGATGGGGCACTGCTCATTTACCTTCTCTGCTTCTCCCAATCTCAGAACCGCCGTTCCTTTCTTCTTCCCCGAATTCGAACCAGAGCTCCGCGCCCCTACTCGCTGTCGTCGCGCCTTCATTGCCCCTTGACCCCCTGCTCCACCTTAGCCTCCATGGCGCCCAAAGCTAGCAAGGGCAAGAGAGCGGCCAAGGCCATCGCGGGGAAGGAGGTCCCGGAGAGTGAGCTGGTGAAGATGCGGAAGGAGCACGCCCTCTTCCCTCCGGCGATTGACGTGCTCACGCTCAAGGATCAATTCTTGTGCTTGTGGGTTAAGGAGACGACGGGGCACCCCGCCACGAAGGTCATCCCCGCTCCCTTCGCCAAGGCCGGTCGGGATATTTATCCTTTCTTCGTCGACTACTTCTCCTGCGGCCTCTGCCCCCTTTCTCTGATTTCTTCAACGACATTATGCACACCTACGGCTTCCATCTCCTGGACTTCACGCCGGACGCGGTGGCGTGCATGGCCCTTTTCGCCCATCTCTACGAGGGCTTCGCCGGATTCCACCCCAGCACGACGCTCTTCAGCCACTATTTCTTCCCCCGGGTTCAGCAAGGGGATGCCATCACTGGCTCCATCGCTTGGATCCCGAGGCCTCTGTGCAAGAGCGCATACCCGAAGGCTTCTAGAAGGAGCGGTGGGATGAATGGCGGGGCCGGTGGTGCTGGATTGTGGAGAAGGAGCCACGGCATTTTTGGGTGGTCCGTCGGAGCTCGTTGGTCTGTGGCGACGACTGGAGCGACTTCGACCCCGAAGACGCGAAGCTCACGGTCGCCACCACCAGGATCCTCCGCCTCGTCTCTGCTGGCCTCACGCTGGAGATGGTTGGGGCCGACTTCATCCGTCGCCGTATCGCTCCCTTGCATCAGAAGGGGAGGCCGGCTTGGGATTTCAGGAACGCGGCGGATATCATGAGGCTCCGCCCCGTCTTGAAACACAAATTCACGGTGATGCAACATGCGTCCGTTTGCCAGAGACTCTTTCAACTCAAGATGGATGAGGATGGCAACGCTGAGTGGGTCGGCAAGGCCGCAAAGGCCGACAAGACCGGCCACCCGTTCAGGTTGCCGGCAGGGGTGCATCCAATGAGCAATAACTCCCGCCTGACCAAGATTATTGCCATAATGCCCGCCTTCAACGCCCACGCCCTGGATCCAACCTAGGCCGAGCCAAAGGCGGAGTTGGTGCAACAGTTCTTCGACAACTTGTCGGAGGGCATTGTCCGCGATGAGCCGGAGCTCATCCCCCCCACTACCGACGAGGAGGTGGTGTACATTGCCGCTAGGGCGAAGAAGGCAGATCTTGCCGCGGAGGCCGGCAGCTGCGGCACCGCGGAGGACGAGGCTAAAGAGGCCAAAGAGGAGCAAAGATTCCTCAAGTAGGTGGGGCCCGTCAGGGAGACCAGTGGTGTTGGTGCCGGGGCTCCCCCTGCCGTGGAGGCGGCCGAAGAGCCGGTCGGGGAGGCATCCGGGGTGGACGAGCCCTCGGCCCCGAAGAAGAGGCGTGTCTTACGGCGGGCCGGCTCCAATGAGCCAGTCCGCCCCGGCAAGGCTACGCAGTGGAAAGGGGCTCAGGCGAAGCCCATGTGCCAGACGAGGCGCACAGCCTCAAAGGTGTTGGAGGCGGACGCAGCGGCGAAGAGGACCACAACGGCGAAGAGGGCCGCAGCTGCTGCCTCCTCCTCGACCAGACATGGTGCCGCTCCTTCCTCCTTGAGCAGACACGTCGCTGCTTCCCCTGTGGTCGAGCGCATAAGGACTCCATCTCCTTCCCCGGCAGGCTCCATCCCGGCGGCCAAATACGACCTTGGGTCGTTCAGTCCAAGGAAGAAGAGGAGGGCGGACGAAGAGGAGGACGAGTACGCACTCTATTTCCCCCATTTATTCTCTGACTCCTCATTTGGATCACTTTGTCTTGATCTGGCTTCATTGTTGCAGCAACTCGGAGATGCTGGCCTAGAGGGTGAAAAGGGCCAGGGCCTCAACGAGTGCTGAGCCCCCGGCAAGCACTCCTCGTGCGCCGGGGATGATCTTCACCAGCCCGGAGTCCAGCCCCCAGCGTAAGTTTGCCATTTATTTCTTGCTGGGAGGCGTTGGAGCACGTCTTCTTACTGGTGATCTTGCCGGGACTGTAGGAAGGGAACAACAATAGGAGGAGCCCCTAAGGTCTGCCCCCGACATGCCGCCCCCATCAACTACGCCGACCAGAGGGCGTCCCCGGCAAGGGCACCTACTAACGAGCCCTTGCACTCAGAGGAGGTGGAGGCGGGCACAGGCACTGGTGACCCCGTCCCGGCAACAGATGTCACCGGAGAAGGGGACGCATCCTCCCCACGTGCCGCGGGTAAGTACACGCCTTCTGCTTCTTGCTATCTGCCGTTTTGACTTCTTCCCTTCTCTCTGTTTTGAACTTTTCTGATTTTGGTTTTGCCTCTCTCCCTTCCTTGGCTCCAGATCCTCCCTTGGCGGACCGGGCAAACGTCGACGTCGTGATCATGGAGACCGCCAGGGACGCTGAGGCCGAGGCCACCACCATTGTTGCCGAGGAGGCTGCCAAGGGACCCATAGAGGAGGCTGCCACTGGGCTTGCCTGGGAGGCCAGCAAGGATCCTATCGGGGAGAAGGTGGCTGAGGAGCCTGCCGAAGAGGTCGGCAAGGCTACCACCAAGGAGGCCTCCGCGGGGCCTGCCAGGGAGCCCGGCGAGGCCACCACTAGAGAGGCCACCAAGGATCCTGCCAGGGAGGACGTGGTCAATGACCAACCCTCCTCCTCCTCAGCCCCTACACCAAGCAGGTTCTTGAAGATTGGCGACGACCTCTTCTCAGCATTCTGGGGGCGGCAGGCACTAGGACGGCAATCGAGGGGGAGGTCTTTGATGAGGAGATTCTCACCGCTGCCGGGCTCCAGGTTGTTGACGAACCGAGCACCAGCAGCGGCGTCTCCAAGGAGGACCAACTCCGTCAAGCTATAGGCGCCAACTTCCACAAGCTCCAGGCTCTCCATCGGGCTCACAAGGAGAAGACGGACTCCAGAAGGGCCCCTGTGGACAAGGCCGAGGCGGACTTCCAGGAGCGCGTCACCCAGACGAAAGTCTGGTTTGACGAGGCTCGGGAAGAACTGAGGACCTCTCAAATCCAACTGAGTGAGCACCAGCGGGATCTCCTCTTGAAGCAGGCCGATTTCAAGAAGGCTCGGGAGGTGGCAAAGGCCAAGGCTGCCCAGGACGAGTTTGACCATATGCAGCGCCGCATCTCGCTTGATGTCTAGGAGGAGGACATGGTCGCTCGCGAAGCGGCGCTTGCCGCCATGCTTCGTGCCAAGGACGAGGAGATCGAGCGGCTCGTTGTGCAGTGGACCCAGGACCTGATGTAGAAACACCAAGAGGCGCTTGATGCCTTGGTCGTTAACCATGCCGGCAAGCTGAAGAAGGTCGTCGATTGCACTGAGGTGGCAGAGGCCACTAGGATTGAGCTGGCCGGCGAGGTAGAAAAGATGGAGGCGGACCTGGACAGGCTCACCCAAGAGATCTCCATGCTCAAGGGCGACAGGGAGAAGACTCTCTATGACATGGCAGTGATGCAGACCACCATATCTGACAAAACCAAGCTGCTCTCCAAGGCCAACGAGTCCATCGATGATCTGAAGTTGAAGCTGGACAACCAGGAGAAGATGCTCTCGGAGTCCAAAGCCCATGAGCAGATCCTGGCCAAGGATCTCGCGGACGAACAGCTGCTACTGAAGACTGCAGCCTCTTCCCACAACGAGTTTGTGGAGACCATGAAGCTTTGGACCAGCCACCTTGTGGATGTTGCAGAGCAGATTACCACATAGCTAAATACCATGGGCATGCCAAACTTCAAGTTCTCCCACGAGGCGAGAGTAGCCGAGAGTGCCAGGCTGTCCGAGTTCTTTGAGCGCATCCTCGCCGCCCTGAAGCTGCTCCAGTCCACCAGGGTGGCCTACCTGGCCGAGGAGTCCCGGCAACTTTGCCGGGACGCCTTGATCAAGGTGCTAACAAAGGTGGCACACTGGAACCCCAGCGTCGACTTTGCTCAGGCGCTCAACAGCTTGCCGGAGGACGTCGACCATCAGGCGCTCGAGGAGTGCATCGAGCCCATCATCAGCTGTGTCAGCGGAGTCGCGAGGCTGGAGGGCCAACGTCGGGATAAACTGCTTCGTTCCTCGTAGTTGCTGCGAATTCGTACCCAAGACAGATTATCTTAAGTTAGAATCACGACAACTTTTGATGTAATATAACTTCTGCTGTACTTTGAACTGGCTGCATGTTATCTTGCCGTTCTAGTTCACCCTTGTATTTTCGGCACCCTACGCTTAGCTGGATAGGCCTGCCGGCACATGCACCCCTTGCTGTAGGCGCCAGAAGGACGGATCCTTAGCAGCCTACGGAGGGCGTCGACGCCAGCAGGCTACCCTGCCGCTCTTGGCGCAGTCACCTAGACTGTCGAGTGGACTCGAGGCAGAACAGGGGCGTCGTTGACTACAGCAAGGTACCCCACCGTTCTTGTCAGAGCGCAGCGCCCGAAGTATTGAGCGGACTCGAAACAGAACAGGGGCGTTCCCAATCGCGGTAGGGTTCCTTTTGCGTGCAGGTTCTCCATACAAGGACTGAAACCATCGAGGGGGATAACCTCATAAAAAGGAAGAATTACTCAAAGTTGAGGTGACTTAGCTTTTGCTGTGCCCTTCATCGTTGCGACCGTCTTCTTCCTCGGAACCATGGCGATGAATAAGCTACCGTACTAACTACAGACCAGATTCTCACAACTAATTCCCCCTACCTGGCGCGGCAAAGATGTCGGGGAAACCGATCACCTATGGGGTCACAAGGATGCCTTCTATGTTCGGTGGGGGATTAGTTGCACAAAGAGCAGGTCGAGCTGTTAGCACACAGAGGATTTTTATCCAGGTTCGGGCCGCGAAGATGCATAACACCCTAGTCCTGCTTTTGCTGGTTATATGTGTGTTCTTGAGCTTTTGAACTAGCTATGGTGCATGCTTTGTCCAAAAGTCCGAATCCTCTCTCTGGGCTCCTTGGGCCTCCTTTTATACACAAAGGGGTTGCCACAGTGGCACACAGGAGGTGGCAAGCTACAGTGGTACGACCTTATCACTCGGTCAACGTAGGACAAGCGCATTTAGTGCGTTGCCTACGTGTCCTCTCGCTTTATTGGGGAGGGCAACAGAGGCCATCTCATCCTTCGCCGCTTCTCCTCGCCCCGCCACGCGTCCGGGCCGACGAGGCATGCAGTACCATGCTGGCCAACCAGCTGCTGTTTTGGCGAAATGGTAGGCTTCCACGAAGATCTGCATGCCGCCATGCAGGCGCCTGCTTGGATGGCATGCCTATCGTCATACTGGAGTGGTGGTGAAGTGGCAAAACCTTGCCGGGCGCGGGTCTGGCCGCGGCCTAGTGATCGTCCTCGGCAAGGCTTGCTGGGGGCCTTGGAGTCGTCCCAGGCAAGGGTCTTGCCGGGGGTCTTCATCTTCTGATCCCACATGGATTCATGTGTTGCCAATCTTTATGAGGGGCTGCATGCTACCAGGCATGTGCTCTCCAAATCTCGGTCTTAGCATTGTCGATGGTGTCAGAGCTCTCAACCCCAAGGGTGGTGGCCCTGCTGGTTTCTTCACAAGCTGCCCAGGCAAGGATCTTTCCGGGGGTCTCGCAGGTCGCCTCGGCAAGGTTCGTTGCCGGGCATGACCCTGCCAGCCTCCTACTGCTTGTCACTTTGAGCGTCTGTCTTGATATCCTTCTTGCTTGTCCTGCCTCCGACCGTCCTCCTCTGCTCTGCCAAGCCCTGCTGTAGGTGTGGCTGTGATCGTCTATGCACAAGTAAGGGGGTACAAAAGTACCCATACTTTTGTACACCGACACACAGATGAAAGAAAAAAGAGAAAACATTGTTTTTTCGTTTCCGAGAGGCACGGTTGTGCCTCTCAGGAAGCAAAATCATCCCTCCCGCGAAAGTAAAACCATGCCTCTCGCTGAAGAAAAAAAACATGTTTTTTGCGCCAAATAAACTTAAAAAAAACTTTAATCAAAAAGCTAAGGAAGATCAGTGAAAAATCGAAAAGGCAAAAAAAGAAAAAATACTTAAAAAGCCAAAAACGGGTGCAGAAAAAAAAATTTAAAAAAACAAAATATGGAGGAAGCCCCTAGAGCGCGACACATGGCGGCGGCCCATGCCCAAGTGACCCTTGTGGGGGCTGGGAACGAGCGCTCCTCAGTTAGTTGCTCCCGGGTCCTACTCGCAACAAAATTGTATTGCGTTGCTAAGTGGGCCAATTGCTTGCCCAATGGTTAAAAAATCTGACATCATATTTTTGATGTTTCAGATCAAACACTGTCATTACGGTTAAACTGTTTGCACGGCAACGACTCGGTTGCCACATAAAAAAAATCATTTGCTACCAACTAGCCACACGCGAATGACCGCTTTGCCTCCTTCATGTCGACCGCCTCTGTCTAATCCATTGTCTCGTTTTCCTCCATCTCACCCACTCTCTATCGCTCGTGTTGCAGTCTCGTCATCGCTCTCACCGAGATATGCGAGGTAGACCAAGGGAGAAGGATGTTGCTGGAGGTAGAGGAGAAGGAGGAGGGGGCGGCAGGGTATTCCCAGTGGCGTGCGTGGTGGAGGTGGCGTGAAGAAGAGGGGTCCCGAGGGGACTTTATGAGGACATCAATACCATTGTTACACCCACAGCCCCTGCTGCTATACATACTGGACCAATTACTAGAGCTCGCGCACGCCAACTAAATTACCAGGTACTTTCGTTTCTTGGTAATGATTCTAATGTTCATGAGAATATGATGCTGCCTAAATTGGATACATTTGTTTTGCTTACAAATGAAGGGCCTAGCTTGGAGAAGGATGAACATTGGAGCAAGAACAAGCATGGAGATGATGGCATGTGCAAGGGGAACAAGAACGGAGTTACAAGTGATGATTTCAGGACTTTGAAGCCACCATAATGGGTGCATGAAGCCTTGGACGAAATATACAAGATGCCACTTCATAAATTTCGTCCCGAGGCTATTCTAGGTGCTGCATCACCTTATTATTGGGCCAGGCCCATGTAATTTCGAAATACATAAGTATAGGCTATTTTTAGAGTCCGTATGTGTGGGGAAACAAGAGATAGGGTTGATTTCGGACCCCTCCACCAAGGGCCACGAAATCCCCCCCCCCCTCTTCCTCTATATATACAGCCCTTAGGGCATCGTTTAGACTTTGGGTTTTGTTTAGATTAAAAGTTCGCCATAGCTGCAACTCCGCGTACTTCGTTTGTGTTCAACGACCAGACAAAGGCGTCACAGAACCCCACCTTGATCAATAAAGCTTTCCTCTTATATTCGCAATATCTAGATTGCAATCTCAGTTTCTTGCTTGTTCTTCGTTTGCCCGCAGGAAACAGACCCTCGTGGTCAGGTTGATCATGCTCCGGCGTGGTCAATAACCTCTCAGAGTTGGTTTAGCGATTGCTAAGGCGCGACGTCCTCGCACGTTCATAGTTGTATCGTCAAAGTCGACTTCCACCAAAGCGAAATCCATCATCTCATCGAAAGACGGGACACCTTTGCCTCTATCAAGTGGTATCAAATTTCCAGGTTGCTCGGTGAGATTTTACAGTTTTTCGTAGTTTAGATCGAGTCTGTTCTTCATACCTATAGTCCACAAAAAAGCCAAAAAAAAATTAGGGTTAGTTCATCCCATCCGAACTAATCTGAGCCTTTGCATAATATTTTCTGTATTTGCTTTGTTGAATTTGCGGTTGCATCGTCGTGTCAAGTTGCTAGTCTTAGCGTCTAGTCCTTTAGAGTTTCGAGTTCTGTTCACAGGTTGTCACGTCGCCGCTGCCATATATCACCACCGCATCATCATCATCATCGCTGCCATATATCACCACCGCATCATCATCATTGCCGCTGCCATATACCACCACCACCTATTCACCGCCAATCCGAGTCCATATACGCCACCAAATATCAGTCGCCATCACGCCAACCCGAGTCCACCCGCAACATATATCCGCCACCAGTCTGAGTTCCACCAGATTCATCTTCGCCACTAGTCCGAGATTCCACTAGATTCATCTCCGCCACGAGTCCTAGTCCGAGTCCAGTAATTGTTGCTTTGTTTTCATTTTCCAGATCACGCGATACTCCGAGTCGTGACAGAGTAGGACTCCCCAACTTCGGAGCCATCCACAGAAGAAAAATAGTTCCAGTTTCAAAAAAAAACTAAGTCTGGAAAATTCTGGCTAGGCAGTTTTTAGGACATTTGTAGACTTTTTCGAAAAAATTTGTTGCGGAGCAAAAAAAGAGGAAAAAAGAGAGGAAAAAAAGTGCAAAAAAAGTGAAAAAAAATAAAAAAAATTCAAAGTATGCTCCTCCCTTGCTTGCGTGCAGCGCCGTGATTTTGTTAGTGTTGTAGGCTCGCGTCTCTAGTTCGGTCTAGCCTAGGACCAACACAGTACCGTCGTTGAGCGTGTATTCAACTTTGCATCTCTGAATTGATTATTGTTGATCCTTTTTGCTACCATATTATAAGCCTTCCCAGCTCCACATACATCTACATCGTGTGTTTGACTCTCCCTGGTAATCGCTCTATCCAAGCTTTGAGAGTTTTGACTACAACGGTTGCCAATCACCGCCTGCTGCTGGGTAAGAACTGGTAAGAATTTGAGTTTTGCTTGACGGATTTGTGACACCCACCACCACTTGTTAGTAGTCTGTAGGATCATATTCTTGTGTGTTTCTGTTGCTGCTAACCATGCTAGGATCACAAGCCGACGAGATTGACTGGGAGAACTTAACGAACAAGGAGCTTCATGATAAGTTTCAGCAAATGATGACTGAACAGGTGCAAGATGTGCTGAACAATTTTGAAGAGGCCATGGAGAAGATCACTGGCCTTGAGAAGACGTTCAAAACAAAGCTCTATAACAGATTTAATGAACTGCTTGCACGTCTTCCACCACCGGCTGCACCTGCCGCACCTCTGCAACAACAACAACGACTACCTCCACATCGGGAAACAACCCTCCGTCGAGAGAGCCGTGTCCCTCTTCAGCCTGACCAAACTGCTGGTGCTGCTGTTGATACTTTTGTGGCTCCTGATGCTGATGTGGAGGAGGATGATTATGTGGGAGATTACGAGGATGAAGTTGATCAAAATCAGAACTACGTGCAACCACCAGCACCACAACCACCAGGTCGTCCACATGCAAATAATGGCAATGTTAGGGCTCCCCCTCAGGTACGAGATCATGACCATCTCCCTAAACTAAAATTGAATATTCCACCATTTGAGGGTAGATATGTTCCTGATATATATCTTACTTGGGAGTTAGAAACTAAACAATGATTTACATGTTTACAATATCCTAAGGAGAGACGTGTTCCTGCTGCTGTTTGTGCTTTCACTAGCTTTGCATGTGTTTGGTGGTCTGAAAATTGTAGATTATATCTTGTTCCAGCTACTTGGGCTGCTTTGAAAACTGCTATGCGTACTCGTTGGGTTCCACCATATTATCAATGTGAATTACTTCAAAAATTGCAGCGCTTAAGACAAGGAAATTTTTTTGTAGAAGAATATTATCAGGAATTACAAACTGGCTTGATTAGATGTGGTATTGTTGAGGAGAATGAAGCTATGCTTGCACGTTTTATGGGTGGATTAAATAGAGAGATTCAGACCATTCTAGAGTATAAGGATTATAATAATATCACTCGTTTATTCCATCTTGCTTGTAAAGGTGAACGTGAAGTGCAGGATCGACATGCATTGGCGCGAACTAACTTTTCTGCAGGTCGACCTTCATCATGGACACCACGTGCATCATCTACTTCCACTACACCATCACCTCCTTCAGGTGCCACCTCCAACCGTGATACAAGAAAGCAGGCACAACCACCACTATCTGCCAAGAGCACACCTGCCAGGCCTGCACAGAGCTCTTCTTCTTCCATGGCGTCAACATGGCACACAAGTGATATTATTTGTCGTCGTTGTAAGGGAAGAGGACACTTTGCGAGAGAATGCAAATCTCAGTGTGTGATGATTGCTACTGAGGATGGTGGGTATGAGTCCGCTAGTGACTATGATGAGGAGACTATGGCTCTTATTACACATGAAGAACATGGTGGAGATGATTCTGATCATGAGACGCAATACATGGCTCCTGAAGACGCTGACAGGTATGAATGTTTAGTTGCTCAACGTGTTTTGAGTGTGCAGGTCACACAAGCTGAGCAAAATCAGAGGCACAATTTGTTCCATACAAAGGGAGTTGTGAAGGAACGTTCTGTGCGCGTCATCATAAACGGAGGGAGCTGCAACAACTTGGCTAGCATGGAGATGGTGGAGAAGCTATCTCTCACCACAAGCCCACATCCACATCCTTACTACATCCAATGGTTCAACAACAGCGGCAAGGTTAAGGTAACACGTACTGTTCGTGTGCATTTTAGTATCTCTACATATGCTGATTATGTTGATTGTGATGTGGTACCTATGCAAGCATGTTCTTTATTACTTGGTTGACCATGGCAATTTGATAAAAATTCTGTACACCATGGTAGAAACAATCAGTATACTCTTGTTCACATGGATAAAAATATTACTTTGCTTCCTATGACTCCTGATTCCATTTTGAAAGATGATATTAATAGAGCTAATAAAGCAAAACAGGAGAAAAATAAGAGTGAAAATCAGATTGCGGCAACAGAATTTGAGCAACAAATGAAGCCTAATAGTAAACCATCTAGTGTTGCTTCTCAAATTAAATTGAAAAGTGCATGTTTACTTGCCACTAAATCTGATATTGATGAGCTAGATTTCAGCAAATCGGTTTGCTATGCTTTTGTGTGCAAAGAGGCATTATTTTCATTCGAGGACGTGCCTTCCTCTTTGCCTCCTGCTATCACTAACACTTTGCAGGAGTTCGCTGACGTCTTTCCACAAGACGTGCCACCGAGATTACCTCCCACTCGAGGAATTGAGCATCAAATTGACTTAATTCCCGGTGCATCATTACCCAACCGTGCACCATACCGTACCAATCCAGAGGAGTCGAAGGAGATTATGCGTCGAGTACAGGAGCTGCTCGACAAAGGTTATATACGCGAATCCCTTAGTCCTTGTGCTGTTCCTATTATTCTAGTGCCGAAAAAGGATGGTACATCACGTATGTGTGTTGATTGTAGAGGCATGAATAATATTACTATTTGTTATCGTCATCCTATTCCTAGGCTAGATGATATGCTTGATGAATTGAGTGGCTCTACAATATTCTCCAAAGTTGATTTGCGTAGTGGATACCATCAAATTCGTATGAAATTGGGAGATGAATGGAAAACGACATTTAAAACTAAGTTTGGATTATATGAGTGGTTAGTCATGCCTTTTGGGTTAACTAATGCACCTAGTACTTTCATGAGATTAATGAACGAATTTTACGTGCTTTTATTGGAAGATTTGTGGTAGTCTATTTTGATGATATACTAATTTATAGCAGACCGTTGGAGGAACATTTGGAACATTTACGTGCTGTTTTGATTGCTTTACGTGATGCACGTTTTTTTGGTAACATTGGGAAGTGCACCCATTGCACCGACCGAGTATCTTTTCTTGGCTATGTTGTTACTCCACACGGAATTGAAGTTGATAAAGCCAAGATTGAAGCTATTGAGAGTTGGCCGCAGCCCAAAACGGTCACACAAGTGAGGAGTTTTCTTGGCCTCGCTGGATTCTATAGGCGTTTTGTGAGAGATTTCAGCACCATTGTTGCACCTCTCAATGAGCTTACAAAGAAAGATGTGCTTTTTCTTTGGGGTACCGCATAAGAAGAAGCCTTCACCGTATTGAAAGATAAGTTGACACATGCTCCTTTACTCCAACTTCCTGGTTTTAATAAGACTTTTGAGCTTGAATGTGATGCTAGTGGAATTGGATTAGGAGGTGTGTTATTACAAGATGGCAAACCTGTTGCATACTTTTCTGAAAAATTGAGTGGGCCTAGTCTGAATTATTCTACTTATGATAAAGAATTATATGCTCTTGTTCGGACTTTAGAAACATGGAAACATTATTTATGGCCCAAAGAACTCGTTATACATTCTGATCATGAATCTTTGAAACATATTAAAAGTCAAGCTAAACTGAATCGTAGACATGCTAAATGGGTTGAATTCATTGAGACTTTCCCTTATGTCATTAAACACAAGAAGGGTAAAGAAAATGTTATTGCTGATGCATTGTCTCGTCGCTATACTATGCTTTCACAACTTGACTTCAAAATATTTGGTTTGGAGACCATCAAAGATCAATATGTGCATGATGCTGATTTTAAAGATGTATTGCAGAATTGTAAAGAAGGAAGAACATGGAACAAGTTCATCGTTAATGATGGATTTGTGTTCCGTGCTAACAAGCTATGCATTCCAGCTAGCTCCGTTCGTCTTTTGTTGTTGCAGGAGGCGCATGGAGGAGGACTAATGGGACACTTTGGCGTGAAGAAGATGGAGGACGTACTTGCTAAACATTTCTTTTGGCCAAAGATGAGACGGGATGTTGAGCGTTTTATTGCTCGCTGCACTGCATGTCAAAAAGCTAAGTCATGACTCAATCCTCATGGTTTATATATGCCTTTGCCTGTACCTAGTGTTCCTTGGGAGGATATATCTATGGACTTTGTTTTAGGTTTACCTAGCACAAAGAAGGGGAGGGATAGCATATTTGTTGTCGTGGATAGATTCTCGAAAACGGCACACTTTATACCATGTCATAAAAGCGATGATGCTGTTAATGTTGCTGATTTGTTCTTTCGTGAAATTATTCGCTTGCATGGTGTGCCAAATACTATTGTTTCAGATCATGATACTAAATTTCTTAGCCACTTTTGGAGATGTTTATGGGCTAAGTTGGGGACTAAACTGCTTTTTAGTACTACTTGTCACCCCCAAACTAATGGACAAACTGAAGTAGCCAATAGAACATTGTCTACTATGCTTAGGGCTGTTTTGAAGAATAATAAGAAAATGTGGGAAGAATGCTTGCCTCATATTGAATTTGCTTATAATCGTTCATTGCATTCTACTACTAAGATGTGCCCTTTTGAAATTGTGTATGGTTTCCTACCTCGTGCACCTATTGATTTGTTGCCTCTTCCATCTTCGGAGAAGGTTAATTTTGATGCTAAACAACGTGCTGAATTGATTTTAAAATGCATGAGTTAACTAAGGAAAACATTGAGCGTATGAATGCTAAATATAAACTTGCTGGAGATAAGGGTAGAAAACATGTTGTGTTTGCACCTGGAGATCTTGTTTGGTTACATTTGCGTAAGGATAGATTTCCTGATTTGCGCAAATCAAAGATAATGCCTCGTGCTGATGGTCCTTTTAAGGTGTTGGAGAAAATAAATGATAATGCATATAAACTTGAGCTGCCTGCAGATTTTGGGGTTAGTTCCACTTTTAACATTGCAGATTTGAAGCCTTATTTGGGTGAGGAAGATGAGCTTCCATCGAGGACGACTTCATTTCAAGAAGGGGAGGATGATGAGGACATCAATACCATTGTTACACCCACAGCCCCTGCTGCTATACATACTGGACCAATTACTAGAGCTCGCGCACGCCAACTAAATTACCATGTACTTTCGTTTCTTGGTAATGATTCTAATGTTCATGAGAACATGATGCTGCCTAAATTGGATACATTTGTTTTGCTTACAAATGAAGGGCCTAGCTTGGAGAAGGATGAACATTGGAGCAAGAACAAGCATGGAGATGATGGCATGTGCAAGGGGAACAAGAACGGAGTTACAAGTGATGATTTCAGGACTTTGAAGCCACCACAATGGGTGCATGAAGCCTTGGACGAAATATACAAGATGTCACTTCATAAATTTTGTCCCGAGGCTATTCTAGGTGCTGCGTCACCTTATTATTGGGCTAGGCCCATGTAATTTTGAAATACATAAGTATAGGCTATTTTTAGAGTCCGTATTTGTGGGGAAACAATAGATAGGGTTGATTTCGGACCCCTCCACCAAGGGCCACGAAATTCCCCCTCTCTTCCTCCATATATACAATCCTTAGGGCATCGTTTAGACTTTGGGTTTTGTTTAGATTAAAAGTTCGCCATAGCTGCAACTTCGCGTACTTCGTTTGTGTTCAACGACCAGACAAAGGCGTCACAGAACCCCACCTTGATCAATAAAGCTTTCCTCTTATATTCGCAATATCCAGATTGCAATCTCAGTTTCTTGCTTGTTCTTCGTTTTCCCGCAGGAAACAGACCCTCGTGGTCAGGTTGATCGTGCTCCGGCGTGGTCAATAACCTCTCGGAGTTGGTTTAGCGATTGCTAAGGCGCGACGTCCTCGCACAAGTGTAGTCGGATCGTCAAAGTCGACTTCCACCAAAGCGAAATCCATCATCTCATTGAAAGATGGGACACCTTTGCCTCTATCAGGACTGGATGGCCGAGGAGGTTGAGACGGAGGAGCTAGGTGCGTGCGTGGAGCACAGTGTCGTGGGGAGATAGCGCTACTACCATGTCCGAACACCATCGTTTGTAGATGGAGCGGGAGGAGGAGCACACGATGACCGACGATGTCGACATGCTGGACCTCTGGGTGGCGAAGCGGCTACTGCTGGGTTTGAGCACCGCCGCCACCATTAGTCAAACAAGGTCAGCCACCATGGCCAACAATGTCCTCACACTATGCATCCGGAGCACGGTCACCACCAGCCACATCAAATCGAACATCCAACACGCATTGGTGTGCCCCTGCCTTAATAGTGCCTAATCCTCGTCGTGAAGGTGGAGTAGAACAGGCACACTGTAACGCCCGGATAATTAAGCTATAGTAATTCTCTGCAAATGGTACCATGTCAACGTTTTCACTATTGCTAAATCCCGCTTTCATTCCATCTGGTTCAAATTCAAGTTTAAATTAAAGTCAAAATTTAAAGTTTTCAAAATGTCAAACTAAAATGCTCATAATGTTGCCAATATTCCAAACTAATATTCGTGAAGAAATCACATTTTTTATAAAAGGTCTAAATGCACTAAAATAATTAAAATAGTGGCTTAAATAATTAATTAACTACCTATTATAAATTATAAAATATTGAAATATTTTATCTAGATACCAAACCATTTTGTGGCAGTGCTAATTATTGCAACTTATTTATGGGGCACAACTCCATGTTTTAAAAAAGTCTTTTGGGGCCTAACAATTTGCAAAAGCAAAAAAATAGAAGAAAACAAATAGAAGAATAAAAGGGTAAAATCTCTCCCTTCCCTCAGCCTTGGCCCAGCTAGCTGGCTAGGCCAGCCCACCGCGCCCCCGTTCTCCTCCTCTGTTCACAGAGGAGGCGTGGACAGTGTCGATGGTCGCCTCGGCCCCGACCATCGCCGTGACGCCCATCCACCACACCCCCTGCCTACATATGGCTGGCGCCTCCCCCCGCCTGTCGCCAAACCCTAGCCATTCTCCCCCAATCGCCCCTTCTATGCATCGCTCGCGCCCGAAGCCGTCGCGTCTCCCCGCCCATGGACGCCCCGACCCCGTCTCCCTCGTCACCGTTCGCCGCCGTTGATAGAGGCAAAGATGTCCTGATGTTTTGATGAGATAGCTATCGTTTTATTTGGGAGTCGACCTTGACGATCCGACTATGAATGTGCGAGGCGTCGCACCTTAGTAATCGCTAAACCAACTTCCGATGGGTTATTGACCACGCCGGAGCATGATCAACCTGACCACGAGGGTCTATTTCTTGCGAGCAAACGAAGAACAAGCAAGAAACTGAGATTGCAATCTGGATATTGCGAATATAAGAGGAAAGCTTTATTGATCGAGGTGGGGTTTGTTGGGAACGTAGCATGCAATTTCAAAATTTTCCTACGCTCATGCAAGATCTATCTAGGAGATGCATAACAACGAGAGAGGGAGAGTGTGTCTACATACCCTCGTAGACCAAAAGTGGAAGCGTTTGAAAAATCGGTTGATGTAGTCGAACTTCTTCTCATTCCGACCAATCAAGCACCGAAAGTACAACACCTCCGAGTTCTACACACGTTCAGCTCGATGACGTCCCTCAAACTCTTGATCCAGCAGAGGGTTGAGGAAGTAGATGAGTTTCGTCAGCATGACGGCGTGGTGACGGTGATGGTGAAGTGATCCACACAGGGCTTCGCCTAAGCACTACGAGAATATGACCGGAGGCGTAAATTGTGGAGGGGTGCCGCACACGGCTAACAATAGTTGATGTGTGTTCTAGGCGCCCCCTCCCCATGTATATATAGGTGGGAGGGGGAGGGGAGCAGCTTTGCGGCGCCCAAGTAGGAGGAATCCTACTTGGGCTCCTTAGTCCAATTCGCCCCCACCCCACCCCCTTTCCTTTTATCGAAAGGGGGAAAAAGGAAGAGGGAAGGAGGAAGGAAAGGGGGGGGGGGCGAACCCCCTCTTCCTTCTCCTATTAGGCCTCCTACCACAAGGGGGGCGCCGCCCGTTGTGGGCTGGTGTGCTCCCCCCTATGGCCCATATGGCCCATTATTCCCCCGGGGGGTTCCGGTAACCCCCCCGGTAGTCCGATAAATACCCGATACTATCCCATGTCCGAATATGATAGAGGCAAATGTGTCCCGTCTTTCGATGAGATGGTGGCTATCGTTTTGGTGGAAGTCGACTTTGACGATCCGACTACGAACGTGCGAGGACGTCGCGCCTTAGCAATCGCTAAACCAACTCCAAGAGGTTATTGACCACGTCGGAGCACGATCAACCTGACCACGAAGGTCTATTTCCTGCAAGCAAACGAAGAACAAGCAAGAAACTAAGATTGGAATCTGGATATTGCGAATAATAGAGGAAAGCTTTATTATGAAGGTGGGGTTCTGTGACGCCTTTGTCTGGTCGTTTAACACAAACGAAATACGCGAAGTTGCAGCTATGGCGAACTTTTAATCTAAACAAAACCCAAAGTCTAACGGTGCCCTAAGGGCTGTATATATGGAGGAAGAGGGGGGGGGGGATTTCGTGGCCCTTGGTGGAGGGGTCTGAAATCAACCCTATCTCTTGTTTCCCCACACATACGGACTCTAAAAATAGCCTATACTTATGTATTTCGAAATTACATGGGCCTGACCCAATAATAAGGTGACACAGCACCTAGAATAGCCTCAGGACGAAATTTATGAAGTGGCATCTTGTATATTTTGTCCAAGGCTTCATGCACCCATTATGGTGGCTTCAAAGTCCTGAAATCATCACTTGTAACTCCGTTCTTGTTCCCCTTGCGCATGCCATCATCTCCATGCTTGTTCTTGCTCCAATGTTCATCCTTCTCCAAGCTAGGCCCTTCATTTGTAAGCAAAACAAATGTATCCAATTTAGGCAGCATCATATTCTCATGAACATTAGAATCATTACCAAGAAACGAAAGTACCTGATAATTTAATTGGCGTGCGCGATCTCTAGTAACTGGTCCAGTATATGTAGCATTAGGGGATGTGGGTGTAACAATGGTATTGATGTCCTCATCATCCTCCCCTTCTTGAAATGAAGTCGTCCTCGATGGAAGCTCATCTTCCTCACCCAAATAAGGCTTCAAATCTGCAATGTTAAAAGTGGGACTAACCCCAAAATCTACAGGCAACTCAAGTTTATATGCATTATCATTTATTTTCTCCAACACCTTAAAAGGACCATCAGCACGAGGCATTAGCTTTGATTTACGCAAATCAGGAAATCTATCCTTACGCAAATGTAACCAAACAAGATCTCCAGGTGCAAACACAATATGTTTTCTACCCTTATCTCCAGCAAGTTTATATTTAGCATTCATACGCTCAATGTTTTCCTTAGTTAACTCATGCATTTTTAAAATCAATTCAACACGTTGTTTAGCATCAAAATTAACCTTCTCCGAAGATGGAAGAGGCAACAAATCAATAGGTGCACGAGGTAGGAAACCATACACAATTTCAAAAGGGCACATCTTAGTAGTAGAATGCAATGAACGATTATAAGCAAATTCAATATGAGGCAAGCATTCTTCCCACATTTTCTTATTATTCTTCAAAACAGCCCTAAGCATAGTAGACAATGTTCTATTGACTACTTCAGTTTGTCCATTAGTTTGGGGGTGACAAGTAGTACTAAAAAGCAGTTTAGTCCCCAACTTAGCCCATAAACATCTCCAAAAGTGGCTAAGAAATTTAGTATCACGATCTGAAACAATAGTATTTGGCAGACCATGCAAGCGAATAATTTCACGAAAGAACAAATCAGCAACATTAACAACATCATCGCTTTTATGACATGGTATAAAGTGTGCCATTTTCGAGAACCTATCCATGACAACAAATATGCTATCCCTCCCCTTCTTTGTTCGAGGTAAACCTAAAACAAAGTCCATAGATATATCCTCCCAAGGAACACTAGGTACAAGCAAAGGCATATATAAACCATGAGGATTGAGTCGTGACTTAGCTTTTTGACATGTAGTGCAGCGAGCAACAAAGCGCTCAACATCCCGTCTCATCTTTGGCCAAAAGAAATGTGTAGCAAGTACGTCCTCCATCTTCTTCACGCCAAAGTGTCCCATTAGTCCTCCTCCATGCGCCTCCTGCAACAACAGAAGACGAACAGAGCTAGCTGGAATGCATAACTTGTTTGCACGAAACACAAATCCATCATTAACGACGAACTTGTTGCATGTTCTTCCTTCTTTACAATTCTGCAATACATCTTTAAAATCAACATCATGCACATATTGATCTTTGATGGTCTCCAAACCAAATATTTTGAAGTCAAGTTGTGAAAGCATAGTATAGCGACGAGACAATGCATCAGCAACAACATTTTCTTTACCCTTCTTGTGTTTAATGACATAAGGGAAAGTCTCAATGAATTCAACGCATTTAGCATGTCTACGATTAAGTTTAGCTTGACTTTTAATATGTTTCAAAGATTCATGATCAGAATGTATAAAAAATTCTTTGGGCCATAAATAATGTTGCCATGTTTCTAAAGTCCGAACAAGAGCATATAGTTCTTTATCATAAGTAGAATAATTTAGACTAGGCCCACTCAATTTTTCAGAAAAGTATGCAACAGGTTTGCCATCTTGTAATAAAACACCTCCTAATCCAATTCCACTAGCATCACATTCAAGCTTAAATGTCTTATTAAAATCAGGAAGTTGGAGTAAAGGAGCATGTGTCAACTTATCTTTCAATACCGTGAAGGCTTCTTCCTGTGCGGTACCCCAAACAAAAGGCACATCCTTCTTTGTAAGCTCATTGAGAGGTGCAGCAATGGTGCTAAAATCTCTCACAAAATGCCCATAGAATCCAGCGAGGCCAAGAAAACTCCTCACTTGTGTGACCATTTTGGGCTGCGGCCAACTCTCAATAGCTTCAATCTTGGCTTTATCAACTTCAATTCCGTGTGGAGTAACAACATAGCCAAGAAAAGACACTTGGTCGGTGCAGATGGTGCACTTCCCAAGGTTACCAAACAAACGTGCATCACGTAGAGCAATAAGAACAACACGTAAATGTTCCAAATGTTGCTAGATATGCTATAAATCAATATGTCATCAAAGCAAACTACTGATACGTCTCCAATGTATCTATAATTTTTTATTGCTCCATGCTACTTTATCTACTGTTTTGGACTATATTGGGCTTTATTTTCCACTTTTATATTATTTTTGGGACTAACCTATTAACCGGAGGCTCAGCCTAGAATTGATGTTTTTTTGCCTATTTCAGTGTTTTGAAGAAACGAAATATCAAACGGAGTCCAAACGGAATGAAACCTTCGGGAACGTGATTTTCTCACCGAACGTGATCCATGAGACTTGGACCCTCCTCCAAGGAACAGCAGAGGCGGTCACGAGGGTGGGGGGCGCACCCCCTGCCTCGTGCCCCCCCTGTTGCTCCACCGATGTACTCCTTCCTCCTATATATACCTACGTACCCCCAAACAATCAGAACAGGAGCCAAAAACCTAATTCCACCGCCTTAACCTTCTGTATCCATGAGATCCCATCTTGGGGCCTGTTCTGGAGCTCCGCCGAAGGGGCATCCACCATGGAGGGCTTCTACATCAACACCATAGCCCCTCCGATGAAGTGTGAGTAGTTTACTTCAGACCTTCGGGTCCATAGCTAGTAGCTAGATGGCTTCTTCTCTCTTTTTGGATCTCAATACAATGATCTCCCCCTCTCTCGTGGAGATCTATTCGATGTAATCTTCTTTTTCTGGTGTGTTTGTTGAGATCGATGAATTGTGGGTTTATGATTCAGCTTATCTATGAATATTATTTGAATCTTCTCTGAATTCTTTTATGTATGATTGAGTTATCTTTGCAAGTCTCTTCGAATTATCCGTTTGGTTTGGCCAACTAGATTGGTAGTTCTTGCAATGGGAGAAGTGCTTAGCTTTGGGTTCAATCTTGCGGTGTCCTTTCCCAGTGACAGAAGGGGCAGCAAGGCACGTATTGTATTGTTGCCATCGAGGATAACAAGATGTTTTTTTTATCATATTGCATGAATTTATCCCTCTACATCATGTCATCTTGCTTAAGGCATTACTCTGTTTTTAACTTAATACTCTAGATGCATGTTGGATAGCGGTCGATGAGTGGAGTAATAGTAGTAGATGCAGAATCGTTTCGGTCTACTTGTCTTGGACGTGATGCCTATATACATGATCATACCTAGATATACTCATAATTATGATCAATTCTGTCAATTGCTCAACAATAATTTGTTCACCCACCGTAGAATATCTATGCTCTTGAGAGAAGCCAGTAGTGAAACCTATGGCCCCCGGGTCTATTCTCATCATATCAATCTCCATTACTTTATTACTTGCTTTGTTTTTACTTTGCCTTTTACTTTTCACTTTGCATCTATATACCAAAAATACCAAAAATAATATCATCTCTATCAGATCTCACTCTCGTAAGTGACCGTGAAGGGATTGACAACCCCTAATCGCGTTGGTTGCAAGGAGCTATCATTTTGTGTAGGTATGATGGACTTGTGCGTGGTCTCCTACTGGATTGATACCTTGGTTCTCAAAAACTGAGGGAAATACTTACGCTACTTTGCTGCATCATCCTCTCCTCTTCGGGGAAATCCAACACAGTGCTCAAGAGGTAGCAACTACCACAAATCGTCCAATGAAAGCACGTAAAACTTCGTTCATTAATCTCATGAAAGTACTAGGTGCATTAGTTAACCCAAAAGGCATGACTAACCACTCATATAATCCAAACTTAGTTTTAAATGTTGTTTTCCATCCATCCCCCAATTTCATACGAATTTGATGGTATCCACTACGCAAATCAACTTTGGAGAATATTGTAGAGCCATTCAATTCATCAAGCATATCATCTAGCCTAGGAATAGGATGACGATAACGAATAGTAATATTATTAATGCCTCTACAATCAACACACATACGCGATGTACCATCCTTTTTCGGCACTAGAATAATAGGAACAGCACAAGGACTAAGGGATTCGCGTATATAACCTTTGTCGAGAAGCTCTTGTACTTGACGCATAATCTCCTTCATCTTCTCTGGATTGGTACGGTATGGCGCACGGTTTGGCGGTGAAGCACCGGGGATTAAGTCAATATGATGCTCAATCCCTAGAATAGGCGGTAATCCCGGTGGCACGTCTTGTGGAAAGACGTCAGCGAACTCCTGCAAAATGTCAGTGACAGCAGGAGGCAAAGAGGAAGGCACGTCCTCGAATGAAAATAATGCCTCTTTGCAGACAAAAGCAAAGCAAATAGATTTGCTGAAATCTAGCTCATCAATATCAGATTTGGTGGTAAATAAACATGCACTTTTCAATTTAATTTCAGAAGCAACACTAGATGGTTTATTATTAGGCTTCATTTGTTGCTCAAATTCTTTTGCCACAATCTGATTTATTCTTCTCCTATTTTGCTTTGTTAGCTCTATTAATATCATCTTTCAAAATGGAATCAGGAGTCATAGGAAGCAAAGTAATATTTTTATCCTTATGAACAAGAGTATACTGATTGTTTCTACCATGTGTACAGAATTTTTATCAAATTGCCATGGTCTACCAAGTAATAAGGAACATGCTTGCATAGGTACCACATCACAATCAACATAATCAGCATATGAAGATATGCTAAAATGCACACGAATAGTACGTGTTTCCTTAACCTTCCCGCTGTTGTTGAACCATTGGATGTAGTAAGGATGTGGATGTGGTCTTGTGGTGAGAGAAAGCTTCTCCACCATCTCCATGCTAGCCAAGTTGTTGCAGCTCCCTTCGTCTATGATGACGCGCACAGAACGTTCCTTCACAACTCCCTTTGTATGGAACAATTTATGCCTTTGATTTTTTCCAGCTTGTGTGACCTGCACACTCAAAACACGTTGAGCAACTAAACATTCATACCTATCAGCGTCTTTAGGAGCAATGTATTGAGTCTCATGATCAAAATCATCTCCACCGTGTTCTTCACGTGTAATAAGAGCCAAAGTCTCCTCATCATAGTCACTAGCGGACTCATACCCACCATCCTCGGTAGCAATCATCACACGCTGAGATTTGCATTCTCTTGCATAATGACCTCTTCCCTTACAACAACGACAAATAATATCACTTGTGTGCCCAGTTGATGCCATGGAAGAAGAAGAGCTCTGTGCAGGCCCGGTAGGTGCACTCTTGGCAGATAGTGGTTGTTGTGCCTACTTTCTTGTATCACGGCTGGAGGTGGCACCTAATGGAGGTGCTGGTGTAGTGGAAGTAGAAGATGCAGGCGGTGTCCATGATGAAGGTCGACCTGCAGAAAAGTTAGTTCGCGCCAATGCGTGTCGATCCTGCACTTCACGTTCAGCTTTACAAGCAAGATGGAATAAACGAGTGATATTAGTATACTCCTTATACTCTAGAATGGTCTGTATCTCTCTATTTAATGCACCCATAAAATGTGCAAGCATAGATTCATTCTCCTCAACAATACCACATCTAATCATGCCAGTTTGTAATTCCTGATAATATTCTTCTACAGAATTTTTTCCCTTGTCTTAAACGCTGCAATTTTTGAAGCAATTCACGTTGATAATATGGTGGAACCCAACGAGTACGCATAGCAGTTTTCAAAGCAACCCAAGTAGTAGTAATAGGATATAATCTACAATGTTCAGACCACCATACACATGCAAAACTAGTGAAAGCACAAACAGCAGCAGCAACACGTCTCTCCTCAGGATATTGTAAACATGTAAATCATTGTTCAGTTTCTAACTCCCAAGTAAGATATATATTAGGAACATATATACCCTCAAATGGTGGAATATTCAATTTCAGTTTAGGAAGATGGTCATGAACTCGTACATGAGGGAGAGCCCTACCATTGTGATTATTTGCATGTGTACGACCTGGTGGTTGTGGTGCTGGTGGTTGCACGTAGTTCTGATTTTGATCAACCCCATCCTCGTAATCTCCCGCATAATCATCCTCCACATCAGCAGCAGGAGCCACAAAAGTATCAACAGTAGCACCAACAGTTTGGCTAGGCTGAAGAAGGACATGGCTTGCTCGGCGGAGGGCTGTTTCGCGACGTGGAGGTAGTAGTAGTTGTTGTTGCAGAGGTACGGCAGGTGCAGCGGGAGGAAGACGCGCAAGCAGTTCATTAAATCTGTTATCGAGCTTTGTTTCGAAAGTCTTCTCAAGGCCAGTGATCTTCTCCAAGGCCTCTTCAAAATTGTTCAGCACATCTTGCACCTGTTCAGTCATCATTTGCTGAAACTTATCATGAAGCTCCTTGTTCGTTAAGTTCTCCCAGTCAATCTCGTCGGCTTGTGATCCTGGCATGGTTAGCAGCAACAGAAACACACAAGAATATGATCCTACAGACTACTAACAAGTGGTGGTGGGTGTCACAAATCCGTCAAGCAAAACTCAAATTCTTACCAGTTCTTACCCAGCAGCAGGCGGTGATTGGCAACCGTTGTAGTCAAAACTCTCAAAGCTTGGATAGAGCGATTACCAGGGAGAGTCAAACACACGATGTAGATGTATGTGGAGCTGGGAAGGCTTATAATATGGTAGCAAAAAGGATCAACAGTAATCAATTCAGAGATGCAAAGTTGAATAAACGCTCAATGACAGTATTGTGCTGGTCCTAGGCTAGACCGTGCTAGAGACGCGAGCCTAGAACACTAACAAAATCACGACGTTGCACGTAAGCAAGGGAGAAGCACACTCTGGAATTTTTTTTCGCTCTGCTTTTTTTTTTGCGCTCCTCTTTTTTTGCGAAAAATCACTATAATGGCGAGTGTCTCAAAACTCTTCCCAGGTCAAACTGACAGGATGGGCACGAAACTTTTTTTTTTTGGAAATCAGGCCAACGACAACGACAAAGTGCGACAAAAAATCACTATGATGGCGAGTGTCTCAAAACACTCCGTGGGACCTAAAAATAGGATAGGGAAAAAATATTTTCGGTCACCGAAATTTTGGTCTAAAAACTGCCCAGGGGTCTCGAGACTCTTTTTTTTCGAAACCTACTCAGGCAAGGAAACACGAATCAGAAATTAGATGGATCTCGAAAATAAACCTAATATGCAAGGAACTCGGACTGGTGGTGGATATATGGTGGTGGTATATGGCAGCGGTGGTGGTAGCGGTGGTAGTATATGGATATGGATCGGTGGTGGTATATGGATACAGATTGGTGGTGGTATATGGATACGGATTCAGAGCGGTGGTGGTAGGTGACAGGGCGATGATGATGGTGCGGTGGCGGCGTGACAATTATGACCAGAACTCGAAACTCTAAAAGACTAGACGCTAAGACCGGCAACTTGACGTGACGATGCAACCGCAAATTCAACAAAGCAAAAAACTGAAAAGACTATGCAAAGGCTCAGACTGGTTCGGATAGGATGAACTAACCCTAATTTTTTTTGCTTTTTCATGGACTATAGGTATGGAGAACAGACTCGATCTAAACTATGAAAAACTGTAAAATCTCGCTGAGCAACCTAGAAATCTGATACCACTTGATAGAGGCAAAGGTGTCCCGTCTTTCGATGAGATGGTGGCTATCGTTTTGGTGGAAGTCGACTTTGACGATCTGACTACGAACGTGTGAGGACGTCGCGCCTTAGCAATCGCTAAACCAACTCCGAGAGGTTATTGACCACGCCGGAGCACGATCAACCTGACCATGAAGGTCTATTTCCTGCAAGAAAACAAAGAACAAGCAAGAAACTAAGATCGCAATCTGGATATTGCGAATAACAGAGGGAAGCTTTATTAATGAAGGTGGGGTTCTGTGACGCCTTTGTCTGGTCGTTGAACACAAACGAAGTACGCGAAGTTGCAGCTATGGCGAACTTTTAATCTAAACAAAACCCAAAGTCTAACGGTGCCCTAAGGGCTGTATATATGGAGGAAGAGGGGGGGGGGATTTCGTGGCCCTTGGTGGAGGGGTCCGAAATCAACCCTATCTCTTGTTTCCCCACACATATGGACTCTAAAAAGAGCCTATACTTATGTATTTCGAAATTACATGGGCCTGGCCCAATAATAAGGTGATGCAGCACCTAGAATAGCCTCGGGACAAAATTTATGAAGTGGCATCTTTTATATTTCGTCCAAGGCTTCATGCACCCATTATGGTGGCTTCAAAGTCCTGAAATCATCATTTGTAACTCCGTTCTTGTTCCCCTTGCGCATGCCATCATCTCCATGCTTGTTCTTGCTCCATGTTCATCCTTCTCCAAGCTAGGCCCTTCATTTGTAAGCAAAACAAATGTATCCAATTTAGGCAGCATCATATTCTCATGAACATTAGAATCATTACCAAGAAACGAAAGTACCTGATAATTTAATTGGCGTGCGCGAGCTCTAGTAATTGGTCCAGTATATGTAGCAGTAGGGGCTGTGGGTGTAACAATGGTATTGATGTCCTCATCAGAATATTATCATCCTATATATCAATCTTTACCTCTCGACCATTTCGAGACTCCTCGTCATGTCCGCGATCTCATCTGGGACTCCAAACAACATTCGGTCACCAAATCACATAACTCATATAATACAAAATCGTCATTGAACGTTAAGCATGCGGACCCTACGGGTTCGAGAACTATGTAGACATGACCAAGACACCTCTCCGGTCATTAACCAACAGCGGAACCTGGATGCTCATATTGGCTCCCACATATTCAACGAAGATATTTATCGGTCGAACCTTTATGACAACAAACGTTATTCCCTTTATCATCGGTATGTTACTTGCCCGAGATTTGATCCTCGGTATCTTCATACCTAGTTCAATCTCGTTACCAGCAAGTCTCTTTACTCGTTCCGTAATACATCATCCCACAACTAACTCATTAGTCACTTTGCTTGCAAGGCTTCTTATGATGTGTATTACCGAGGGGGCCTAGATATACCTCTCCGATACTCGGAGTGACAAATTGTACTCTAGATCTATGCCAACCCAACAAATACCTTCGGAGATACCTGTAGAGCATCTTTATAATCACCCTGTTAGGTTGTGATGTTTCATAGCACACAAGGCATTCTTCTGGTATCCAGGAGTTGCATAATCTCATAGTCGAAGGAATATGTATTTGACTTGAAGACATCAGTAGCAATAAAACTGAACGATCAATATGCTATGCTAATGGATGGGTCTTGTCCATCACATCATTCTCCTAATGATGTGATCCCGTTCATCAAATGACAACACATGTCCATGGTTAGGAAACCTAACCATCTTTGATTAACGAGATAGTCTAGTAGAGGCTTACTAGGGACACGATGTTTTGTCTATGTATCCACACATGTATCAAGTTTCCCGTTAATACAATTCTAGCATGACTAATAAACATTTATCATGAAATAAGGAAATATAAAATAACAACTTTATTATTGCCTCTAGGGCATATTTTCTTCAGTCTCCTAGTTGCACTAGAGTCAATAATCTAGTTCACATCACCATGTGATTTATCACCAATAGTTCACATCTTTATGTGATTAACACCCATAGTTCACATCGCCATGTGACCAATACCCAAAGGGTTTACTAGAGTCAATAATATAGTTCACATCGGTATGTGGTTAACACCCAAAGAGTACTAAGGTGTGATCATGTTTTGCTTGTGAGAGAAGTTTAGTCAACGGGTCTGACACATTCAGATCCGTATGTATTTTGCAAATTTCTATGCCTACAATGCTCTGCATGGTGCTACTCTAGCTAATTGCTCCCACTTTCAATATTGTTGGATTTAGGGATCCGGCAACCCTTGAGAGGTTCAAACTCTTGGGTGCGTGTGGAGGTCTCAACCTGTCCAGCCTGCCTACTCGCGATCCTCCTAGCCTAGTGCGTCGAGCTCAAAGAGACACAAAGATCTATACTGGTTCGGGCCACCGTTGTGGTGTAATACCCTAATCCAGTGTCGTGTGGTGGACTGCCTCGAGGGGCTATGGATGAACTAGTACAAAGGATGAACAAGCCTCAGGAGGTGAGGTGTTCTTGAGCTGGTGTGGTGCTCTACTTGTTCTGGTTTTTCGGTCCCTTTCTAGGGTGGTGGCTAAGTCCTATATATAGTGGCCTTGGTACTCTTCCCAAATATGAGCGGGAAGGGATTCCACAACGGCGGGATTTGAAAGGGGACAAGTAGTACAGTCTATCCTGACAAAAGTAGTCTTTGCCCGCGAAAAGCCTCTGGTCGTGACGCTGCGGTGGGCTCGGTGATGACCTCCGTCCTGGCCGTCTTGGTCTTGTTGCACCAGAATGGAACCTTTGGCTGATTCCTCGGGACTCCACGCCTGTGGCTTGACCCCCTTGCACCGAAGAGGAAACCTGCGCTCTACGCCTGCCTGGCACCCGCCTGGCCTTTGTCGTCATGGCTCACGTCAGCTGAGCCTCATGAGGTAGCTGCATAAAACTCTCCGCCCCTGAGGAGCCATCCTGAGGAGGCCACTTCCTTCGGGGGTCTCGGTGTCGTCCGCCTCGCGAGGCTTGGCCCCTTGCGAGGGTCTTGCGGTGTTGGTGTTGAAGCTGGGCCGTACCAGGCCGTCGTTGGAGCCATGCGGTGGGCCGCAGGCAGACAGGGCTGGATACCCCCAAATCTAGGACGCCGACAGTAGCCCCCGGTGAGGGAGTCCTGGATCAGGGAGTCCTCGGACAGCCGGACTATATACTTTGGCCGGACTGTTGGACTATGAAGATACAAGATTGAAGACTTCGTCCCGTGTCCGGGTGGGACTCTCCTTTGCATGGAAGGCAAACTTGGCAATTCAGATATGTAGATCTCCTTCTCTGTAACGAACTCTGTGTAACCCTAGTCCCCTCCGGTGTCTATATAAACCGGAGGGTTTAGTCCGTAGGAAAACAACAATCATAATCATAGGCTAGCTTCTAGGGTTTAGCCTCTAAGATCTCGTGGTAGATCAACTCTTGTAATACTCATATCATCAAGATCAATCAAGCAGGAAGTAGGGTATTACCTCCATCGAGAGGGCCCGAACCTGGGTAAACATTGTGTCCCCCGCCTCCTATTACCATTAGCCTTAGACGCACAATTCGGGACCCCCTACCGTGATCCGCCGGTTTTGACACCGACATTGGTGCTTTCATTGAGAGTTCCACTGTGTCGTCATGGTAAGGCTTGATGGCTCCTTCAATCATCTACAATGATGCGATCCAGGGCAAGGTTTTCCTCCTCGGACAAATCTTCGTATTCGGCGGCTTCGCACTGTGGGCCAACTCGCTTGGCCATCTGGAGCAGATCGATAGCTACGCCCTTGGACATCAGGTTAGGTTTGGAAGCCTGAACTACACCGCCAACATCCACGGAGACTTGATCTTCGACGGATTCGAGCCCATGACAGGTGTGCCGAACAGTCACGAGGAGCATGACCTAGATCTGCCATCGGACAGCGTTCGAGAGGTCACGCCTGCGGTTGCCCCGGCTCTTAATCCAGAGCAGATCATGCTATCCGAGGACGGGTGGATGGACCCCGCCATGGAGGCCACACACTCAGCGGCGTTAGAGCCGAACACAGACTTCTCCTCCAGTGAGGTCTGTGTCATTGGACCCTCGGACTCGTCTCTGGCCATAGGCTCCGAACCGCGTGCATCCGTGCCTATCTAATCTGATTGGGCACCGATCATGGAGTTCACCTCCGCGGATATCTTTCAGCACTCGCCCTTGGGCGACGTGCTAAATTCATTATAGTCTCTCTCCCTGTCAGGAGACTCGCGGCCGAACTATGTCCGGCTTGAGTGGGAAGCGGACGACGAAGAAATTCGTTCCCCACCCACCACCCACTTAATAGCCACTGTCGACGACTTAACCGACATGCTTGATTTTGACTCCGAAGACATCGACGGTATGGACGACGATGCAGGAGAAGAACAAGAACCACCGCCCACAGGGCGCTGGATAGCCACCTCATCATATAATATATATATGGTAGACACGCCCAAAGAACGCAATGGCGATGAGGCAATAGAGGATAATCCCCTCGAGAAGCAATCTAAGCGCCGACGGCGCTGCTCTAAGCCCTGCCATAGCAAAAATGGCGATACCAATACAAGAGACAATAGCACTCCGAATGGTGTTGAAGACGAAAACAATCCCGCCCAGCCAAGCTTCGAGCAAGCCGAACAGGAGGATGGGCAAGCTAGCCCTGATAAACAGGCAATGGATGGAGACCCGGAGGATGATAATTACATTCCCCTCTCCGAAGACGAGGTGAGCCTCGGCGACGAAGAATTCATCGTGCCTGAGGATCCCGTCGAGCAGGAGCGCTTCAAGCGCCGGCTTATAGCCACTTCAAAAAGCCTGAAGAAAAAGCAGCAGCAACTTCA
The DNA here is from genome assembly GCF_002162155.2 of Triticum dicoccoides. NCBI lineage: Eukaryota > Viridiplantae > Streptophyta > Magnoliopsida > Poales > Poaceae > Triticum > Triticum dicoccoides. The sequence goes on along the minus strand of NC_041385.1, from coordinate 350,305,025 downwards.
AGCTGATTAAGATCTGCTAACTGATAGATGGACTAAGGTCCTGGCGGCCGAGGAATATGGGCTTGAACGCCCAACCAAAAGTTACCCAAAGCGCAGGTTGCTACCTCAACTCGAGGAGGAGGCATTAAAGCCTACACTACCAGCGCAGGATGCTGCTGACCGGCCACCTCGTGGCCGAGATAAAGTGGCGTATCCGCCCGAAGTCCAGCCCGCACCCTGTTGCCAAACAAGAAAAAACACGAAGGCCCGGGGCTACACACATGACCTGCAAGACAAATTGGAAAACAAAGTAGGACAGTCAAGATCGATCTAAGGATCACGGGGGCGCGCCCCAACGCGTGATGATGACCGTCACGCCGGATATACTAAAAACAAATCCGCCCGGGCCGAATACAACAGATAAGACTCATTTGAACTGCATTGTGATGTAGCCCGGCATAGAGGCGCCGCACACCCCTTATGCTTCACGGATGAAGTAATGGATCATGAATTCCCAGAAGGGTTTAAACCCGTGAACATTGAATCATATGATGGTACAACAGACCCCGCGGTATGGATTGAAGATTTCCTTCTCCACATTCACACGGCCCGGGGTGATGATCTACATGCCATCAAGTACCTCCCACTAAAACTCAAAGGACCGGCTCGGCATTGGCTGAATAGCCTGCCAGCAAACTCCATTGGCAGTTGGGAGAACCTAGAAGACGCATTCCTTGAAAACTTCCAGGGCACTTATGTGCGACCCCCGGATGCTGATGACTTAAGTCACATAATCCAACAGCCCGGAGAGTCAGCCAGGAAATTCTGGACTCGGTTCCTAACTAAAAAGAACCAAATTGTCGACTGTACGGATGCCGAAGCCCCAGCGGCCTTTAAGCATAACATCCGCGACGAGTGGCTCGCTCGACACCTCGGCCAAGAGAAGTCGAAGTCCATGGCAGCCCTCACAACAGTTATGACCTACTTTTGTGCGGGCGAGGACAGTTGGCTGGCTTGCAGCAACAGCACATCAAGAAATCCTGGCACTTCAGATGCCAGAGATAACAACAGCAAGCCCCGACGCAACAGACATAAGCATCGCAACAAATGGCAATAACACCGAAGACACGGCAGTTAATGCCGGATTTAGTGGCTCTAAGTCCGGTCAGCAGAAAAAGCCATTCAAAAGAAACAATCCAGGCCCGTCCAGTCTGGACTGCATACTTGATCGCTCGTGTCAAATTCACGGCACCCCCGATAAACCAGCCAACCACACCAACAGAGAATGCCGGGTGTTCAAACAGGCCGGCAAGTTGAATGCCAAAAACAAGGAAAAGGGGCCGCATAGTGACGACGACGACAAGCCCCGGCTACCGAACACAGGAGGACAGAAGAAATTTCCTCCCCAAGTGAAAACGGTAAACATGATATACGCAACCCATATTCCCAAGCGGGAACAGAAGCGTGCATTAAGGGACGTCTATGCGATGGAGCTAGTCGCCCCAAAGTTCAACCCATGGTCTTCTTGTCCGATCACTTTCGATCGTAGGGACCATCTGACCAGTACCCATCATGGCGGTTCGGCCGCGTTGGTCCTCGACCCCATCATTGACTGATTCCACCTTACAAGAGTCCTTCTGGACGGTGGCAGCAGCCTAAACCTGCTCTATCAGGATACAGTGCACAAAATGGGCATCGATCCCTCAAGGATCAAACCCCCTAAAACCACCTTTAAAGGTGTCATACCAGGTGTAGAAGCCTGTTGCACGGGCTCAATCACACTGGAAGTAGTCTTCGGATCTCCGGACAACTTCTGAAGCAAGGAGTTAATCTTCGATATCGTCCCCTTCTGCAGTGGCTATCATGCACTGCTCGGACGAACCGCATTCACCAGATTCAATGCGGTAACACACTATGCATACCTCAACCTCAAGATGCCTGGACCTCGCGGGGTTATAACAGTCAATGGAAACACAGAGCGCTCCCTCCATACAGAGGAGCACACTGCGGCCTCGCAACAGAAGTATAGAGCAACCTTCTTAGGCAGATCTCTAACTCGGCAATAAAGCCCCCAGACACCGCCAAGCGAGTCCGAAGTACTCTGCAACAGGATCGTCCGGAGCTCGCCTAGCAATTCGGCCTCCATCCTAGTTCCAGTCAAGCAGTGAAATTTATACCGCGCGTACATAATTACAAACTTGAAATACCATAGGCATAGGCGAAGGCACATCTAGAATGCGGCTCAACTGCCCCAGGACCCATACACTTTCATCCTTTTCTTTCTTTCAGGTCCCTACTTTCTGGAGGCTATTGGACCCATCACGGGACAGAAACACCAAGGAAGGAAGGAGCTTTGACGTACAAAGGAATACCTAGGTGGTCTCTGATAACGATCGTTATACCTGTTTTACATACCCACACGCAGCTCGCCTTTGGTCAAGACATGTCAAATAGTCCTATTTTGCTTATCGCACTACTTGTATACATACACTTTGATGTATCATTGAAATAACAATGGAAAATAATGTATAGCGTCAGCTTATTATTACATTTCTTTATCTTTTTCCTTGACTGCTTATTTATTACAAACTGCACCCGTACATTTTTGGTACGTTTTGCTCGCCAAGGGCTTCAGTGTACCCCATAACACGACAAGAAAAGTCTGAACACTTTCGACAGTGCGGCACCCTGAACTTATAGCATTATATGCATCAACTCCGAATCATGTCTTGGGTCAATAGTTGGGTTTGCCCGGCTCCCATGTTTTGCCGCCTTACGTTCCGCTACATCGGTTAAGGTGGCACAAGGAGAACTACTGCGATTGTGTCCCGATTTTTTCGGATGAGCACCTCAGTAGAGAAAGCCGAAAACTAACTGTCATGATACGGCGAGAGCTGGTCGCTGTTCGAGAGGTTTCAAATCCTTAAAGATTTTTTCCGCTTCGGCCGAGGAATCGGTATTGCCCGATTTAGGCGTGTATAGCGCCCCAAGTTCGGCTTTCCGAATACCAGGGGCTACGCCAAAATTTAAAATTATAGACTTCTATGGCTAAGTGAGAGTGATGAAGCTGTATAGTCTGATTGCCTTGTTCGTTGTGCTAAACACCTCCTTCAAGGACCAAAAATTTGGATAAAGAGTGTTTAGATTTATCCCGAACACCCCGGTACTAGTTACATGGGGGCAGAAGCTTACAACTGGCCAACTCTCAGATTTTATAAATGGCCGCACAGAAGGTAATTTTTTTAATCAACAAGCGTTATATAGCACATATGCACTTGTTTTCATATTACAGGATCAAATGAGTACATTCACTCAAATATTACATACTTAGCACATTCCTTCGCCACAAGGCGGGCGCCCTTCAGGACACTGTGATAATACTTTTCAGGGTGGCGGTGCTCCTTGCCCTTCGACGGCCCCTCCGTCAGCAGCTTCTCGGCATCCATCTTCGCCCAGTGCACTTTCGTGCGGGCGAAGGCTCTTTGCGCACATTCAATGTAGACGAATCGCTTTACAGCTTCAAGCCGGGGGCATGCATTTACAAGCTGCTTCACGAGGCTGAAGTAGCTGCTGGGCAAGGGCTCGGCAGGCCACAGCCGAACTATAAGGTCCTTCATGGCCAGTTCGGCCGCCTTGTGCAATTCGACCAGTTGCTTCAGCTGGTCGCTCAAGGGCATCGGATGTTCGGTCCCAATATATTGAGACCAGAACAACTTCTCTGTCGAGCTCCCTTCTTCGTCTCGGTAGAACTCCGCGGCATCCGACATGCTGCGTAGCAGATCTGCGAACGCTCCTGGAGAGCTCCGAATTCGGGTAAGTAAAAGGAAAGTCTCCTTCACATGCTTTCTTTGCATAATGAATGCCTTACCCGCAGCTATCTTTTTGGCCGCCTGGATCTCCTGGAGGGCCCTTTGGGCTTCGGCTTTGGCATCTCGCTCGCTCTGTAGGGCCTCATCAAGCTCGGACTCTCGCGTCTTAGAGTCACGCTCCAAGGACTCGTATTTTTTGACGAAATCCTGGAGCTCTTGCTGGACCTCGTCAAGCCAGGCCTCTTGCTTCTCGCGCTCGGTGCGCTCCTTGGCCGCTTTGTCTTCGGCCTCGGACATCACCTTCTTAAGGGCCGCCACTTCGGTCGTGGCCCCTATTAAAATTCAGGACACTTCTATTAGGATCAACAATTTTTCCTTTATAAAACATACAGACGGGGTATTGTGTACCTTTGTTTTCCTCGAGCTGCCTCTTCACAAGGTCGAGCTCTTCCTCGTTCTGCTCCAGGTCCCGCTTCAGTCTGGAGACCTTCGCGGTTAGAGCGGCTGCGGCCAGCAGTGATGCCTGCTTATCCACATAGACATCTTCTGTTAGACTCCTGCGGATGTTATTTGATCCTCTGTTCGGCCTTTCTTTCCGAACACCAAACAGAGCATCAGGGGCTACTGTCTATACTGTGATACTTTCTTACAAATTTACTTACCTCAAAGCCTGTTAGGAGGCTAGCGCAGGCTTCGGTTAATCCGCTTTTAGCAGACCGGACCTTCTCGATCACCGTACCCATGATGGTATGGTGTTCTTCATCAATGGAAGTGCCCCGAAGTGCTTCTAGCAAGTTGTCCGATGCCTCTAGATGGACAGAGGTCATCGGCACAGGCAGCTCGGCCCCCTCGGAGAGAGGCTGTCTGCCTGAATCCGGAACCACTGCGGGTTCCGATGCAGTATCCGGCTGGGGGCCGAACTTGTTGCGGCCCCCATCATCAGAATCCATGGCGGTCTTCCCTCCCATGTGCCCGGCATCTGGGATTTTGCCTTGGGGCATCTCCAGAACTGTCTCCCCTTGGTCCGGTATCCCCTGAGACAACACCTCGGTGTCGTCCGCAGGCCGGGGGGAGGTGGCCGTCGGGAGTGAATCGCTGTTCATCACCGACTGGCCCAAGGACCCATCCAAGGAGGATACGTTGATATGGGCTTTGTCCAGACTGCACGATCATATTTGACATGATAAGAAGCAATAAAGCAAGACATATCGGAAGTATTATAGTGTCCGGATACTTACGACCTCGCCAGGGGCTTGTCCCTGGGCAGCCACTCTTCGTCGTTGTAGGCGGCTGTGGTGGAGTGGTCCGGAGAGAGGGTCTTTCCCTTCTTGGACACTTCGGCCTCCCCAGACGGGGCGGCCTTCCTTTTCTTTTCCCGCTCAGTTGGGGGGGGGAGGGCTTTCTTCTTCCTCCTCCTCGTTTTCATTGGAGGAGCGCGCCTCGGTGTCTTCGGACGATGAGTCCGATACAACCTTGCGCCGAAGACCTTTCCTGGTCCCCGCGACCTTCTTCTTGGCCTTCTTCTCCGGCACCTCGTAGGGCGCCGGAAACAACATCTCCGTTAAGAGAGCCGTTGCTGGATCTTCAGGTAGTGGAGCTGGACAATTAATCTGCTCCGCTATCGCCACCCAGTCCTGTTGAATTGGCGTGGAGGCTTAGATTCCTCCCACGAATATACTGGGGAAAGAAACATCTTGCAAAATATAAAGAACTTACCGGATTGGCGGGGCGCTTTGCGCTGAGTCCATCCTCTGTTATGGGAGGAGGTACCTCGGCGGCCTTGAACAGCACCTTCCAAACATCTTTGTGCATCGTATCGAAGAGTCTTGCAGCGTCTGGTGTTCGGCCGGGTCGAACTCCCACATATTGAAAGCCCGTCTTTGACACGGAAGGATCCAGCGGAAGAGCATGACCTGGACCATGTTGACAAGCTTGATTTTCTTGCTTATCATATTTTTGATACATGTCTGGAGTCCGGTCAGCTCCACCGATGAGCCCCAGGCTAAGCCCTTCCCTTTCTAGGAGTGAGCCGCATGGGGATGCCGGATCGAAATTCGGGGGCCGCTGCCTAGTTGGTGTTGCGCGGCTCGGTGATGTAGAACCACCCCGATTGCCACCCCTTCACGGTCTCCACATAGGAGCCTTCGGGCCAGGTGACATTGGGCATCTTGCCCACCATGGCGCCTCCGCACTCCGCTTGCTGGCCGACCACCACCTTTAGCTTCACGTTGAAGGTCTTCAGCTATAGGCCGAAGTGGGGCGTAATGTAGAGGAAGGCCTCACACACGATGATAAATGCCGAGATGTTGAGGATGAAATTGGGGACCAGATCATGAAAATCCAGCCCATAGTAGAACATGATCCTGCGGACAAATGGGTGGAGGGGAATCCCAGTCCGTGGACAAAGTAAGAGAGAAACACTACCCTCTCCTGAGGCTTTGGGGTAGGGATGATCTGCCCTTCGGTAGAGAGCCGGTGCGCGATGTCTGTGGCCAGATATCCGGCCTCCTGAAGCTTCACGATGTCCTCCTCCGCCATCCACTTGCCTCCCACTCCGGACATGCTTGGAATAACTTTGCGGAGAAGGAGAAGGCTTGGGCGTTAGAGCTCGAGCGAGGGAGAATGGATGAGCAGAGGAGGAAGAAGGCATGGGTGGAAAGAAGTTGAATCCTTATCTCTTTATAAAGGCGGTAGAAACCATGCGCCTCCCCACTTGCCCTGTAAAACCGCTCATTCCCCAAGCGTCGTGTTGATGGCGCGGTTGGGTTACCCACACCCGTATTGATGAGAATCCCGTGATAAGGGGACGCGATGTCTGCTTCGACAAGACGTGCCAAGGAAACCGCCTCGCAATATGTGCAACAGCTGGTTGAGAAAAACGGTTCGAATAATGACCGGGCCGTGGCGTGATGTCATGCTGTGAAAAGTTGTCAGCAGATTAGATTTGTGGAATATTGTACTCTCTACGGTTGTGTGTGGAATTTGTTTTGCAGAGCTGGACACGATCCTTGTGTTCAAAATCTTCTATGGAGTATTCAGAGAAGGAACCCGCCTTGCAATGCCGAAGACAATCTGCGCGCCGGACTCATCATCATTGAAGCCTGGTTCAGGGGCTACTGAGGGAGTCCTGGATTAGGGGGTCCTCGGACAGCCGGACTATATACTTTGGCCGGACTGTTGGACTAGGAAGATACAAGATTGAAGACTTCGTCCCGTGTCCGGGTGGGACTCTCCTTTGCGTGAAAGGCAAGCTTGGCAATTCGGATACGTAGATCTCCTTCTCTGTAACCAACTCTGTGTAACCTTAGCCCCCTCCGGTGTCTATATAAACCGGAGGGTTTAGTCCGTAGGACAACAACAATCATAATCATAGGCTAGCTTCTAGGGTTTAGCCTCAACGATCTCGTGGTAGATCAACTCTTGTAATACTCATATCATCAAGATCAATCAAGCATGAAGTAGGGTATTACCTCCATCGAGAGGGCCCGAACCTGGGTAAACATTGTGTCCCCCGCCTCTTGTTATGATTAGCCTTAGACGCACAGTTCGGGACCCCCTACCCGAGATTCGCCGGTTTTGACATTGACACCCGGGCCCAAGGTGCGCTCGGACTTGGCTTCCAGGCGAAGCCAAAGGGCATGTGTGGAGCGCCGCGGGCCCTAACAGCCTACAGCCCTAATGAGCGTGGTGATTGATTGGATGTGGGTGACTCCGTGTCCCCACGCTGCCTCGGCAACTGCTCGACTTGACAACTACATGCTGCATGCAGAGAGGATCATCATTACTGGAAAATCATGGGAGGCCGATGATTTACCTTCTCCTGGCTATAAGTGCGCGAGCGGGTGGATCCCCTGCCAATCTTTCTTTCGTCTTGCTCCCTCCTGCTTCTTCTCCTCTCCATCTGGCTTCCATGGCGCCGATCAGGAGGTTCTCCATGGCAGAGAAGGGGAAGGCCCCTAGGGAGGGGCCCGACCCTCCCCGCCGAAGAAACGAATCCGCCTTCCTGACGGTGCCCGTGTGGGACGAGAGGTGGCCAGGCCTTGGCAATCGAGGCCTCCGCCTGGTTTCCCTCTCCCCTATACACCCACGCTCAAGATGATGGAGTGTGCCGACGCGCGGCGCCTGATGAGGATGGCAAGGCCGCCATTGCCCTGCCGACCGCACCACGGACCCATGCTGAGGGTAGCTCGCGCGAGTTCATGGTGTGGGCGCCGATGCCTCCCGACACCTGGATTCGACTCCCACGGTTCTTCGCCCGCGAGTTGCCTCCGAGGGGACCGGTGGAGTTGTGGCTGCAGCACGCAGGGTGCCTCATCTTGGCCACCGGGGCTGAAGTCGAGGTGGTGCCACCTGGAGATGTCTTCATGACGCGAGGATGGGGCGAGATCACCCGGGCTTGCCGCACGGAGGGAGCCCTGTCGATCCACTTCGAGTATGATGGTGTGGCCACCCTATTCTTCAAAGTCTTCAACAAGCGGGGCAAGCGGCTGGAGTGCTGCCTCAGAGGAGACAGCTCGAGGGATGCCGTGGCGGGTGCTGGATATGCCGCTGTCCCCTTCAGCGCTTCATCCAACAGCAGCGATGACTCCTGGGAATCTAGTGACTCTCCTGAGCCCAGTGATTCTCTGAAGTCAAGCGACGATAGCTACGTGTCGCCGAGCTCCCATCGAGGCCGGAGTGCTGGTGCCGCTGCTGCTGCCGCTCGGCGCCGTCGACGCCGTAGGACCTAGTAGTCACTTTCCCTGCGCGAAATGGAGATCAGCCCTCGTGGGGCTTGTAAGGATCAGAATGTATTTAATATCAATGCCGTTTCTTTTGATCTTGCGATGGATGCGCGTATTCTAGTTCGGCTAGGTTCCTCCCTTTTATTTTCTCTAGACAACGTGGTGCTCTACGCCGGCAGGACCCAGTCCCCAGGCAGGCTTCAGCCGTCGCTAGTATGCCGGGTCGCAATGCCGTGGTCAAGGCTAGGAGGAGAGCGGCCCAAGGTCCGGTAAGAGCTCATGAGACGCGATGCTCACGAGGTCCCCTTTGGCATGCAAGCAGCCGCATAGAAAATCGAAAAGGGGAGATGAACCACCCAAGTGGAACCGCGAGGCAGGGCGTGTGGGGAGCGAAACTGGTGCTGTAGCGAGCCTAGACTTATCTTTTTGGTGTCTGGGTCCATTAGGGGGGTGATGCTTGCTGTCTTGGCCACCCTCCTGCCTCGCTTGTCAAAGTGCTCTACGTCCACGGGACCCGGCCCTTGAGCGAGCTTAGCCGCCGCTTGTATGCCAGGTCGCAATGTCGTGGACAAGGCCAGGGGGTGAGGGCTAGAGAGCCAGTAGGAGATCCCAAGACGCGATGCTCGGGAGGCCCCCCTTTCACGTGCAAGCGAATTGCAAGGCTAGACGGTGGTTTCTCAAGCCGACCTTTGGCCCATCGCCAGGTGAACCTGCAGGTTAGATGACAAAGGAGGCCGAGAGCCCCAGGGGCATGAGAAAGAGGCACCGAGGACCCTGCGAGGTGATGTATGCGAGGCGGGCCGCGAACCAGAGCTCGACCCCCAGGTTTGTCAGTGTTGCAGGGACGGACCCGAGCACAAGCGTCGTGCCGATGTGTGTGTCGTGCATCGATGCGGGAACGACATTAGCCAGAATGCGTGAGGGTCGTGATGCGGTGGTCACGAGGTGACAATCATAGACAGATTCACAGTAACGATTAGATAGTCCTGGTGAATGTAAAACGATACATGCCATAGGGACGGACCCACACGGCCTGGGGATGATGCAGCCCGAGGGGCGCCCCCAAACTGAACGAACTAGGGAGATGTCACCTGGTACCGTTGCCGAAGAGTTTTTGAAGTAGCCAAAAAACACGCGTCGCAGAAGCCATTCCTCATGAGTCGCTCCGGTGCCGAGCCTCGGGAGGCTCGGAGGGACCGGAAGGCTCCTGAAGGTGCTCCTCCATCTCCGCCAGGAGCGCCGGGTGCCTGGCTTCGCAGGCCGTCTGAGCGTCCCTCATGCAGCGCTGGAATGCCTCAGCCGCGCCCGCTAGGCCGAAAGGCATGCGGACTTAGTTGTGAGGCGGACCCTCGCATCGACCGACATGAGACGGCCACATGAGCTGCCGAGACGCGGCCCTGTTGAGCCCGGGGATGTCGATGCAGATGCGAAACTCCTTACCCTCGCCAGGGCAGTGAACTGCGCCATGCGGCAGGCGACGATCGCTTGCAGAACCCTTCCTTCCTGAATCTCCTTGATTGCCTCATTGTTGAACTCCTGAACACCTGGTGCCTCATGTGTGCTGCCTGCTCCGGGGAAGCATGCTCTGAAGAGTGCCTCCATGTGGTGCCCGAGCGCCACTCTTGTGACATTGGCAAGGTCTGAGGCCCTCCAAAGGAGAGCCCCCAAGCCAAGCCTGAGAGGGGCGTCGGGCACGCCTTCCTATGCGATGGGTGAAGGTGCCGTGTCCAGAGACGCGAGACTCGGTGCAGCGTCCTCGAATGATGCTCCCTCACGAGACCCCTGGCCTAGCTGCAGCTTCTTCGTCTTGGGGGCGACCTCAGGAGGGAGGGCGCCGTCTTCGTCCTCCGGGTTCTCAATGGCTACAGCCTAGAAGGCGCGCTTGAGGGAGCACATTGCATCCTTCTCTCGGCAGGCGACCGTGATGATGCCGCCGCTTCCTGGCATCTTGAGGACGTTGTAGCCGTGGTGTGTGGCCGCCATGAACTTGGCCAGTGCTGGGTACCCTAGGATGGCGTTGTAGGGCAGGCGGATGTCGGCGACGTCAAACTCAATGAGCTCGGTGCGGTAGTTGTTGCGCTCACCGAAGGTGACTGGGAGGCGAACATGCTCGATCAGGTGTGTCGATCCATTGGTCACTCCTGAGAATGGCTTGGTGGGGTCCAGCTGGTAGTATGGCACCTAGAGCCTGTCGAACGTCTGGATAGAGAGAACATTGAGCCCCACTCCACCATCGACGAGAGTCTTGGTGACGTCCACGTTGCTGATGACGGGGGAGCAGAGCATGGGGAGCGCGCCAGCGGTGGCCGCGCACTTGAGTCGGTCTGAGGAGTCGAAGGTGATGGAGCACTTGGGCCACTTGAGAGGGCGAGTTGCTTCAAGCTTGGGGAGCGCTGCATTCACCTTGCGTGCAAACTGCTTCAGACATGGTGGGAAGCCAGGGCTTGTGAGCCGTCCAAGATGCAGGCAATGGCCCGTGGATCCTGGAAGCCCCCGGCCCCTCGTCCTGGTGGTGATCTTCATTCCTTCTTGGTGGTGGAGGCAGAGGGGGCAAGGCTACATTGCGCTGTGGGCGGTCCTCATGAGGCTGCTCCCTCTAGTTTCCCTCATGAGGCTGGTCCTGCCAGTAGTCCTCACGAGGCTAGTCGCGCCACTCCTGACGGCGGCCACGTCCATCCTAGCGTCCTCCACTCGGCCGCCTCAGCGACCGTAGCCTCGATCATTGCGCTCGGGGCGTCGACCGAGGCACCCGTCACGGAGAGCCCTGGGCTCCTGGCAGTTGCTGGTGTTATGGCTGTAGACGTTGTGGAAGGCATAGAACGGCCACTTGCCCTTGGATGACTCAGGGTGGTCGCAGCCGCGCTTGGTCTCTGGCTCAGTCGCAAGTACGGCTGGACCCTTGCGCTTCGTGTCCTTGGTCTTGGTCTTCTTGTCTTCTGGATCAGCATCAGGGAGCTCGAGGAGGGAGAGGTGTCCCTCCTCAGCCCTTGCACACTTGTTCGCAATGTTGAACATCTCTAGAGTGGTGCAGAGATCCTCGTGGATGGCTAGCTCCTCCATCTTGACATCACGGACGCCATTGGTGAACACGGAGATGATGGTCTCGTCAGACACCTTGGGAATCTTGAGGCGAACGTTGTGGAAGCGCTGGATATACTTATGCAGGGTCTCTCCAGGTTGCTGCTTGACGCGGCGCAGGTCGCCCACGGCCGGCGGACGGTCGCAAGTGCTCTGGAAGTTGGCGATGAAGCGGCTGCGCATCTCCTCCCAGGAAGAAACCGACCCCTCGGTCGGGTTCAGGAGCCAAGAATGCGCGCCATCCTTGAGGGCCATGAGGAACTAGTTTGCCATGATCTTCTCATTGCTGTTGGCTACCTCGATGCTCAGCTCGTAGAGCTGTAGGAACTCGGTGGGGTCTGCGGTGCTGTCGTAGCGTGGAGGCATGTCAGGCTTGAACTTGCTCGGCCATACGATGTTGCGGAGCTCCGCAGTGAATGCGCGGCATCCTACCGTGGCCACCGGAGGTTGTCGTGGGGGTAGAACATGATCCTGGTGCAGGCACTCCGCCACCTCCTGTGGCGGTGTGCGAGCCTGGTGCTGGGGTGCTGGAAGCACGCGCGTTTCTCCCTGGGGACATTGCACCACCTGGCAGCTCACGTCGTCCCGAGCCGGCGCCGGGAGCTGCCGGTCGCACCGTGGCGCCATACACCTTGGCTCGATGATTGCGCCCCGGGCCGGAGGCGGAGGAGGATCCCCGTGCGCGACATTGCCTGCTGCAGGTGGTTGCTGAGGCATCGAGCGAGCTGTCCCGTCGGAGCCCCCATGCGCGACGCTGATGAGCTCGGCGATACGCTCGAGCCACTCCTCGTAGAGATCGCCCACCGGACGGTAGTGAAGAAGCTCCCGCGCCGTGAGAAGAGCGGCCTGCACGTCCACCTGACCACAGCGTGCATGGGATGACGAGGCTACTGGGGTTAGTGATGGAGTAGTGGTGCGGCCATCACGGCGCATCGACGGGTGCAGCGATGAAGCTTGCTGCTCGTGGCCGGCGGGGCCCGTGGCGGTGTTGGACACCGGAGAAGGAGCGCGGCGGGCACAACCGTCACCTGCCGGAGCCGTCTGAGCGACGCGGGCGGCGACCGTAGCCCAACGCTCGGCGCGAGCCCTGCACGCGTCGGTCATGGAGATGTCGGAGCGGAGACAGATCGAACGACGGAAGAGAGGATCCGACGCACCCCTACCTGACGCGCCAAATGTCGGATTTAGGGATCCGGCAACCCTTGAGAGATTCGATCTTAGGGGTGCTTGCGGAGATCTCAACCTGCTCAGCCTGCCTACTCGCGATCCTCCTAGCCTAGCGCGTCGAGCTCAAAGAGACACAGAGATTTATACTGGTTCGGGCCACCGTTGTGGTGTAATACCCTAATTCAGTGTGGTGTGGTGGATTGCCTCGAGGGGCTATGGATGAACTAGTACAAAGGATGAACAAGCCTCAGGAGGTGAGGTGTTCTTGAGCTAGTGTGGTGCTTTGCTTGTTCTGGTTTTTTGGTCCCTTTCTATGGTGGTGGCTAAGTCCTATATATAGTGGACTTGGTCCTCTTCCAAATATGAGCGGGAAGGGATTCCACAATGGCGGGATTTGAAAGGGGACAAGTAGTACAGTCTATCCTGACGAAAGTAGTCTTCGCCTGTGAAAAGCCTCTGGTTGTGACGCTGTGGTGGGATCGGTGATGACCTCCGTCCTGTCGTCCTGGCTTTCTTGGTCTTGTTGCACCAGAATGGAAACCTTTGGCTGATTCCTCAGGACTCCGCGCCTATGGCTTGCCCCCCTTGCACCAAAGAGGAAACCTCCGCTCTGCGCCTGCCTGGCGCCCGCCTGGCCTTGGTTGTCATGGCTCACATCAGCTGAGCCTCATGAGGTAGCTGCATAGAACTCTCCGCCCCTCAGGAGCCCTCCTGAGGAGGCCACTTCCTTTGGGGGTCTCAGTGTCATCCGCCTCGCGAGGCTTGGCCCCTCGCGAGGGTCTTGTGGTGTTGGTGTTGAAGCTGGGCCGTACCAGGCCGTCGATGGAGCCATGCGGTGGGCCGCAGGCAGGCAGGACTGGATACCCCCAAATCCAGGATGCCGACAAATATGTATCCAGATTGAGACTCAGAGTCATCTATATTAGTGTTCAAAGCTTGTATCATCGTAACCCTTTACGGCCCTTTATCACCTTCATAACCGAGAAACATTTCCTTAGTCATGTAAGGATAATTTTGACCGCTGTCTAATGATCTACTCCTGGATCACTATTGTACCCCCTTGCCAAACTCATTGGCAAGGCACACAACAACATGGCATACTTTATAGAACCTATGACTGAGGCATAGGAAATGACTTTCATTCTCTCTCTATCTTCTGTCATGGTCGGGCTTTGAGTCTTACTCAACTTCACAGCTTGCAATACAGACAAGAACCCTTTCTTTGACCGATTCATTTTGAACATCTTCAAAATTTTGCTAAGGTATGTGCTTTGTGAAAGTCCTATTAAGCGTCTTGATCTATCTCTATAGATCTTGATGCCCAATATATAAGCAGCTTCATCGAGGTCTTTCATTAAAAAACTTTTATTCAAGTATCCTTTTATGCTATCCAGAAATTCTACATCATTTCCAATCAACAGTATGTCATCCACATATAATATTGGAAATGCTATAGAGCTCCCACTCACTTTCTTGTAAATACAGGCTTCTCCAAAAGTCTATATAAAACCATATGCTTTGATCACCTCATCAAAGCGTATATTCCAACTCTGAGGTGCTTGCACCAATCCATAGATGGATCGCTGGAGCTTGCACACTTTGTTAGCATTTTTAGGATCGACAAAACCTTCTGGTTGCATCATATACAACTCTTCTTTTAGAAATCCATTAAGGAATGCAGTTTTGACATCCATTTGCCAGATTTCATAATCATAAAATGCAGCAATTGCTAACATGATTCGGACAGACTTAAGCATCGCACGGATGAGAAAGTCTCATCATAGTCAACCCCTTGAACTTGTCGAAAACCTTTTGTGACAAGTCAAGCTTTGTAGACAGTAACATTACCATCAGCATCAATCTTCTTCTTGAAGATCCATTTATTCTCTATGGATTGTCGATCATCGGGCAAATCCATCAAAGTCCATACTTTGTTCATACATGGATCCTATCTCAGATTTCATGGCCTCAAGCCATTTATCAAAATCTGGGCTCATCATAGCTTCTTCATAGTTTGTAGGTTCGCCATGGTCAAGTAACATGACTTCCATAACAGGATTACCATACCACTCTGGTGTTGATCGTGTTCTGGTTGACCTACGAGGTTTGGTAGTAACTTGATCTGAATTTTCATGATCATCATTATTAGCTTCCTCTCTAGTTGGTGTAGGCATCATGTGAACAGATTTCTCTGATGAGCTACTTTCCAAATTGAGAGAAGGTACAATTACCTCATCAAGTTCTACTTTCCTCCCACTCACTTCTTTCGAGAGAAACTCCTTCTCTAGAAAGGTTTCATTCTTGGCAACAAAGATCTTGCCTTTGGATCTGTGGTAGAAGGTGTACCCAATTGTATCCTTAGGGTATCCTATGAAGACGCACTTCTCCGATTTGGGTTCGAGCTTATGACACTGAAGCCTTTTGACAGAAGTATCGCAACCCAAACTTTAAGAAACGACAGCTTAGGTTTATTGCCAAACCACAATTCATACAGTGTCGTCTCAACGGATTTAGACGGTGGCCTATTTAACGTGAATGCAGCCGTCTCTAATCCATAACCCCAAAACAATAGTGGTAAATAGGTAAGAGACATCATAGATCGCACTTTATCTAATAAAGTACGGTTACGACATTCGTACACACCATTACGCTGTGGTATTCTAGGTGGCATGAGTTGTGAAACTATTCCACATTGTTTTAAATGAAGGCCAAACTCGTAACTCAAATATTCACCTCCGATCAGATCATAGAAACTTTATTTTCTTGTTACGATGATTCTCCACTTCACTCTGGAATTCCTTGAAATTTTCAAATGTTTCATACTTTCGTTTCATTAAGTAGATATACCCATACCTACTCAAATCATCTGTGAAGGTCAGAAAATAACGATACCCACCGCGTGCCTCAACACTCATCGGACCGCATACATCGGTATGTATTATTTCCAATAAGTCATTAGCTCGCTCCATTGTTCCAGAGAATGGAGTTTTAGTCATCTTGCCCATGAGGCATTGTTCAGAAGTATCAAATGATTCATAATCAAGTGATTCCAAAACCCCATCCACATGGAGTTTCTTCATGCGCTTTACACCAATATGACCTAAACGGCAATGCCATAAGTATGTTGCACTATCATTATCAGCTTTGCATCTTTTGGCATCAATATTATGAATATGTGTATCACTACGATCGAGACTCAATAAAGCATTAACATTGGGTGTATGACCATAGAAGGTTTTATTCATGAAAATAGAATAACAATTATTCTCTGTCTTAATGAATAACCGTATTGCAATAAACACGATCCTATCTTGTTCATGCTCAACGCAAACACCAAATAACATTTATTTAGGTTCAACACTAATCCCGAAAGTATAGGGAGTGTGCGATGATGATCATATCAATCTTGGAACCACTTCCAACACACATCGTCACTTTACCCTCAACTAGTCTCCATTTATTCTGCAACTCCTGTTTCGAGTTACTAATCTTAGCAACCGAACATGTATCAAATGCCCAGGGGCTACTACGAGCACTAGTAAGGTACACATCAATAACACGTGTATCAAATATACCTTTGTTCACTTTGCCATCCTTCTTATCCGCAAAATATTTGGGGTAGTTCCACTTCCAGTGACCATTTCCTTTGCAGTAGAAGCACCCAGTTTCAGGCTTAGGTCCAGTTTTGGGCCACTTCACAGGAGTGACAACTTGCTTGCCATTCTTCTTGAAGTTCCCTTTCTTTCCCTTGCCCTTTTTCTTGAACTAGTGCTCTTGTTAACCATCAACACTTGATGCTCTTTCTTGATTTCTACCTTCGCCGACTTCAGCATCGCGAAAAGCTCGGGAATCGTTTTCGCCATCCCTTGCATATTATAGTTCATCACGAAGTTCTAGTAGCTTGGTGATAGTGACTAGAGAACTCTGTCAATCACTATCTTATCTAGAAGATTAACTCCCACTTGATTCAAGCGATTGTAGTACCCAGACATTCTAAGCACATGCTCACTAGCTGAGCTATTCTCCTCCATCTTGTAGGCAAAGTACATGCCAGAGGTCTCATACCTCTCGACACGGGCATGAGTCTAAAATACCAATTTCAGCTCTTGGAACATCTCATATGCTCCACGTCGTTCAAAACATCTTTGAAGCCCCGATACTAAGCCGTAAAGCATGATGCACTAAACTATCAAGTAGTCACCATATCGAACTTGCCAAATGTTCATAACGTCTACACCTGCTCCTGCAATAGGTCTATCACCTAGCGGTTAATCCTCAGATCATGGACTCGGTCCGCATCATTGCTACTATCATCTTTCAACTTAGTTTTCTCTAGGAACATATAAAAAACATAGGGGAGCTGCAACGCGAGCTATTGATCTACAACATAATTTGCAAATACTATCAGGACTAAGTTCATGATAAGTTAAGTTCATTTAATCATATTACTTAAGAACTCCCACTTAGATAGACATCCCTCAAGTCATCTAAATGATACGTGATCCAAATCAACTAAACCATGTCCGATCATCATGTGAGATGGAGTAGTCATCAATGGTGAACATCTCTATGTTGATCATATCTACTATATGCTTCACGTTCGACCTTTCGATCTCCAGTGTTCCGAGGCCATGTTTGTACATGCTAGGCTTGTCAAGTTTAACCTGAGTATTCCGCATGTGCAAAACTGTCTTGCACCCATTGTATGTGAACGTAGAACCTATCACACCCGATCACCATGTGGTGTCTCAACATGAAGAACTGTCGCAATGGTGCATACTCAGGAGAACACTTATACCTTGAAATTTAGTGAAGGGATCATCTTATAATGCTACCGCTGTACTAAGCAAAATAAGATGCATAAAGATAAACATCACATGCAATCAAAATATGTGACATGATATGGCCATCATCATCTTGTGCTTTTGATCTCTATCTCCAAAGCATCGTCATGATCTCCATTGTCACCGTCTTGACACCTTGATTTCCATCGTAGCGTCGTGGTCGTCTCACCAACTATTGCTTCTACAAATATCGCTAACGCATATAGATAAAGTAAAGCAATTACATGGCGTTTACATTTCATACAATAAAGTGACAACCATAAGGCTCCGGCCAGTTGCCGATAACTTCTACAAAACATGATCATATCATACAATAATGTATATCACATCATGTCTTGACCATATCACATCACAAGCATGCCCTGCAAAAAACAAGTTAGACATCCTCTACTTTGTAGTTGCAAGTTTCACATGGCTGCTACGGGCTTCTAGCAAGAACCGTTCTTACCTATGCATCAAAACCACAATGGTTATTTATCAAGTTTGTTGTTTTAACCTTCAATAAGGACCGGCCGCAGTCAAATTCGACTACAGTAGGAGAAATAGACACCCGACAGCCACCTTTATGCAAAACTAGTTGCATGTCTCTCGATGGAACCAGAGTCATGAACGTGGTCATGTAAGGTTGGTCCGGGACGCTTCATCCAACAATACCGCCGAATCAAAATAATACATTGGTGGTAAGCCACAACTATTTGTGTTCTACTTGTGCATATCATCTACGCATAGATCTGTCTCATATGCCACTGTTGGGAGTGTAGCATGCAATTTCAAAATTTTCCTACGCTCATGCATGATCTATCTAGGAGATGCATAGCAACGAGAGGGGGAGAGTGTGTCTACGCACCCTCATAGACTGAAAGAAAAAGCGTTTGACAACGAGGTTGATGTAGTCGAACTTCTTCTCGTTCTGACCGATCAAGCACCGAACGTACGACAACTCCGAGTTCTGCAGACGTTCAGCTCGATGACGTCCCTCAAAATCTTGATCAAGTAGAGTGTCGAGGAAGTAGATGAGTTCCGTCAGCATGGCGATGTGGTGACAGTGATAGTGAAGTGACCCGTGCAGGGCTTCGCCTAAGCACTACGAGAATATGACCGGAGGCGTAAATTGTGGAGGGGGCACCGCACACGGCTAACTATAGTTGATGTGTGTTCTAGGCGCTCCTCCCCAGGTATATATAGGTGGGAGGGGGAGGGGAGTAGCTTTGGGGCACCGAAGTAGGAGCAATCCTACTTGGGCTCTGATGCGGAGCATCCTACGGGCATCACCATGTCAAGAGTCCATTTGGCAAGTGACATGTGCGACCTCTACTTCTCATACATAAAGGTGAATCTTCTCCTTTACACGTGTTCACTTGACCCCTTCGAGGATGGTATACTACTTGACCGTCCACTCATGTGCATGCATAGGTATTGCTGGAGCTTCACGACGAGGAGGAGGAGTGCAAGCGCCAAGGAACACCTACACCATCCACGATGGAAGCATGGAAGAGAAGACGAAAGAAGACGGAGCTGCAGAGCCTACAGCGGCTGTATGTCCGATGTGCCACCGGACGTCCGACACTCTACAACGCCCGGACAACCGGCGTCCACCGGATGTCCAATGCCTGGAAGTACCAGCCTACCAGCCAAGCCTCAGCCAGCGCAAGCTACAGCGGGCGAACATCCGTCCTTGACTGGACGACCAGCGACTGGACGACTGTCCTCTCTGGACGTCCGATGTCACTTTTACAGAATGAAATTAGCGGAAGTCCAACCATTACCGGACGTCCGAACCCTCGCGAGCCACCGGACGACCGGTAAGGACCGGACGTCCGCTACCTGTGTGCACAGCCGCGGGCCTTTGGCCTTGTATCCCTCTCCCACTTACCCCTTCGTGGCTTAGACTATAAATAGACCACCTCCACCTCCTTTCTAGGGTTAGCAAAGTGATAGCTCATTTGTATGCGAGCTTTGCTCCTACCTCTACTCTTGAGAGAGAGAGACCACTACTCCATTGGAGGCCAAGACCTCCATCTAGGAGAAGATTCTGCGGGGTATCATCAAGACCCCCTCGTGAGAATATCCGTCTAGGATACCATCAAGACCTCCTCTTGGAGATGAACTCTACCTTGTATCTTTCTTTTGTTGTTCATGTACCTTGTGATCTTGTGTGTTTGATTGTCTAGTGGATGTGTGATTGGACTTGTTCTTGAGTGTTTCCCCTTGTGATTTCTCCCCGTTCTTCCTCGTGTTCTTCGTGTTCTTCGAGGAATCCCACTCTAATCGTGAAAGATCGGCCTACACCGGGTTAGCCCCGTGTCATATGGAATCAGAGCTTAGGTTCATCCCGATTTCGGAGTGATCATGCTATCATATGGTATCATGAGCAACGTTGATCACGTATTTGGAGTCCATCCCACCGTTTTCTAGCCTTCTTTTGCTTGATTTCGTTCTAAATTTCGAAAATCCCCTCCAAAAATAGCCCCAATTTTTTTTTGTGATTTGTTAGTTTGATGATGTTTTGTTGATTTTGATCCATGGATTTACTTGGTTTCGAGTGGATCTAACATTTCCCCAATTTCCCCCATCTTTCATCCATGAAATCTCATCAATTTTGACCCCCAAATCCCCAAATTCCGCCCAAAATCACGTCCCGGAGCACAAATCCCGCGTTGACTCTGACCCACCGGATGTCCGACCATTACCGGACGACCGGAACCCCATACTCGAGCTGAAACAGTGGATTTCCGAGCCCTACCGGACGTCCGACGACTGGACATCCGTCCATTTCCGGACGTCCGACACCTGTAGATATCAACTTCGGCTGATTTTTGTTTTGTCCATAACTAATTCATCCGAATTCCGATTTTGACGTTCTTTAGCTCGTTTTGAAGCTATCGACATTCCCCATCCCGCAAAAAATACCACCAAAATTATTTGACACCATCAAAGTTTCCGAAATTTGGCAAGTTTGCCTAGGCCCTCCACCATATCATCCACATAACCACCATAGCCTTTCATAACCTAACCCATTTTTGTTCCCCATAGCATTAGTGGTTGCTTGAGTTGTGATTTGAGTCTCCTAAGGTGTTTCAGCTACTTAGCGACAGTTACTTCTTCATCAACCACCACCACCACTTCCGCATACCCATTGCCCAACATACACTTCCGCCACCCCAACTTAAACCAATTTTGTTTGTGTTGTGAGTTGTGTCTCCTAAGGTGTTTTGGCTACTTAGGGACGGTGACTTCAACTCTGACACCGTGTATAGTCCACCACCATAACATCCACTTCCACATTTCCTACTCCAAAACCCATCATTGCCTAGTGCAAAACACCTCTACTTTCCGCTACCACCATTTGAATTTTGTCCTTAAGATTTTGAGTTGTGGTTTTTCCATTTCCTAAGATGTTTCGGCTAATTAGGAACTGGTCAACATCGACAACACCGCATCTCATCATCGACACAGATGGTAACCTCGACGACATCATTGTATATTCCCCTTGCAATTGCATTGATAACCCCTAGCCCATTTTGCGTCACTTGCCTATCGAGACTAGCCATTTGAGTATCGTCAGCAACGTTACTTGTGCACATTATTGATCATTGATCTACACCTCCCATTGCATACATACCATATGATGCGGAGCATCCTACGGGCATCACCATGTCAAGAGTATGTTTGGCAAGTGACACGTGCGACCTCTGCTTCTCATACATAAAGGTGAATCTTCTCCTTTACACATGTTCACTTGACCCCTCCGAGGATGGTATACTACTTGACACTCACTCATGTGCATACATAGGTATTGTCAGAATGCTACGGACAACAAGGAGGAGTGCAAGCGCCAAGGAACAACTACACCATCCGCGAGGGAAGCATGGAAGAGAAGACAGAAGAAGACGGAGCTGCAGACCCAACAGCAACCAGACATCCGACGTGCCACCGGACGTCTGACACTCTACAGCGCCCAGACGACCGACGTCCATTGGACGTCCGACACACCCTCGACCAGCAGCAGACCAAGCCTACAGTGGCCGGACGATCGATGTGACACTAGACATCCGATGAGTCCTAGCGACAGGACGATCGACGCTGACTGGACATCCGGCACCACTTGTCCTGAGAAGAATCAACAGACTTCCGACACGCGCCGGATGTCTGGACTGTCCCGAGCCACTAGACGTCCGACCCCCACCGGTCATCCGGTACCTACCAGTGCGCAGCCGCGAGCCTTGGGCCTTGTATCCCTCTCCCACTTACCCCTAGATGGCTAAGACTATAAATAGACCACCTCCACCTCCTTTCTAGGGTCAGCAAAGTGATAGCTCATTTGTATGTGAGCTTTGCTCCTACCTATCTCTACTGTTGAGAGAGAGAGAGAGAGAATACCACTCCATTGGAGCCCAAGACCTCCATCTAGGAGAAGATCCTGCGGGATATCATCAAGATCCCCTCATGGGAGGACCCCTCATCAAGACCTCCTCTTGGAGATGAACTTTACCTTGTATCTTTCCTTTTGTTGTTCATGTACCTTGTGGATCTTGTGTGTTTGATTGTCTAATGGATGTGTGATTGGACTTGGTCTTCAGTGTTCCCCCTTGTGATTTCTCTCCATTCTTCCCCGTGTTCTTTGTGTTCTTCGAGGGATCCCACTCCAATAGTGAAAGATCGGCCTACACCGGGTTTGCCCCGTATCATATGGTATCATGAGCCATGTTAATCACGTATAAAAAGAGCAAGGTCATCAAATGTTGGTAAATTATACTAGATATCAGTGTTAAGCTGAGGAGCTGATAGCCTAATTACCACATGTTCATCAGGGCAGTCGCTAAGTCGTTCTCCAGCAATTCTAAATTGTTTCACAAGTGGGTTCACATCATTTAACATTTCCATTATTTTTGCGACAATATTGCGATCCAATTCACCATCAAAATCATCTTCTTTGAACAATGCTTTTATTCTATTTTCAATTTCATGATCAGTATCATGTATATATAGCTGGGCAAATTTAGGCTTACCATCATATGGAACTAATGTACCCATCTTGTGGTGCACTTGACCGCTTATTCAGAAAACATATGGACCTTTACCATCGTTGATACTTTTGTCTATATGCACTCAAAAAGAAGTGAAATTAAATAGACAATTATATTGCCTTATGTGGTTCATAAGCTATCTACTCTCCCGACCACCATCGAAACACATAAGCTGTGCAAGATATTCTAGTGGAGGGAGGAATTCAGATATCTAAATACGACCTCCACTACAACAGTGATTGAATACAATATGGCGTTTTGACCAGCTGGATTCTCTCTCTACCTGTTCATCCCACTAGAAGGATGCACCACAATGTTGGCATCTATAGAAAGGTCCACCTAGGCGTGAGCGATCTTGATATGTTGCTGATTGAGTAAAGGGAGCAAAAGCTATTATTATTTTACTTGTTTTTCTCATATTAGGAATACATAAGAAGGTGCAAAGTAAGTACCTTTCAGGGCATCTACATATTCTTCTGCTAGAGGCAATTGTCGTCGTCCACTGGCATCACACGGTGGTCCAGACTTAGCTATTTTTGCTTGTTTTTCCTGTGCCTAATGCGTGCCTGCCAGTTTTTATTGGCGTGTTCTCTGCTGTATGTAGGGAAAAAATTGAAAGGAGGACCATGGTGCTTTGCTCGTTTTGATTTGGGAAGAACAATATTTTCAGAAGATGGTGATTGTGATGTCGACGCATGAGCGCCAGAAGATGGTGATTGTGATGTCGACGCATGAGCGCCAGAAGATGGTGATTGTGATGTCGAGGCATGAGCGCCAGAAGATGGTGATTGTGATGTCGATGCATGAGCGCCTTGTATGACATTTGTATGTTTTGTTAGTTTTGATCTGCGATGCACAATATTTTCATTTGACCCCTCGGCACCTTGTGCGACATTTGTCTTTCTTTGCTGCATTTTTCACTTTCTAATTAACCTGCTACATATGGCAGGAAAAGTAGGTTGTACTTTTGCTTATTTTCAAATAATCATGGAGTGAAATCACATCATACCAATAGAAGGTATGTACTACAATGAACTGATTGTGAGATGAGGCATAATTAAAGGAGGCATAAAAGGAAACTGGCACTGACCTGTCCATTAGCCATTGGATCAGCTGGAAGAACCAAAGATAGCAAGCAGTACGTAGCTAGAATTCCAGCCTGGAGAGAAGTTGTAATAATTTGAAACTATGAATTAGATGGAGTACATGTCATTACATATATATCTAGACAATAACTGAGAATTGGAACAAGCACAAACCTTAAAGCAAACAGAGCTGGAACCTAAGCATCACCCATCGCTTTGCTTTTGGACTGTGGTTCGCGAAAATGAGCAGAGTAGAAAAGGACCAGCTGCAAGGTTGGGATTTTATAGGCTGGGGTGAATATACAGAGATACGATTAACCTCTCAATTACAGGATTAACCTCGCAATCAATCAATTGGCATGAATAGCGATGAAACTGACCTTCCCAGAGCATCGATTGGCATTGATGGCCCGATTAATCATCGTTCGCGATTGAATCTCATGCATGTTGGCCGCCGCACCCCAACCGGCTCCGCCGCTGGCGCCCGTGCCCCATCCGGCCACGCCGCTCGTGTCGGTGCGCCAGTCGCGAATGCACTCCGAGGCCATGTCAGGTGACGCAGCCGGAACGGAGCAGGTCGCGAACGTGGTTTAGGGCTTGTGTGTGGCATTTCACCCTGTGCGCGCTGTGTTGGACGGTAGAGAAGGCAGGTAGAAAAGGCCCAATAGGCCAGTACGCCCAATTGAACGTGAGACAGCAAAAAAAGCCACCAAAGCAGCGGCCCAAAATGCCCAGCGCAGCCTGACGCATGAGTTAGCACGTGCGTACGAGATTTAGGTGCGACTAACAGCGATCCGACGGCCGAAAACGACTAAAAGTGGCGATCTAACGGTTAGAAATGCTAATGGCCTGAGAGGGCTAGGAGGGTGCTCAGTTTTAATATATCTAAATTTGGAGTCCCTCCCACCGTTTTCTAGCCTTCTTTTGCTTGATTTCGTCTTAAATTTCAAAAATCCCCACCAAAAATAGCCCCAATTTATTTTGATTTGTTGGTTTGATGATGTTTTGTTGATTTTGATCCATGGATTTTCTTGGTTTCGAGTGGATCTAGCATTTTCCCAAGTTTCCCCATCTTTCATCCATGAAATCTCGTCAATTTTGACCCCAAAATCCCCAAATGCCGCCCAAAATTGTGTCCCGGAGCTCAAATCCCGTGTTGACCCCGACCGAACGGACGTCCGACCTTTACCGGATGACCGGAACCCCAAACCTGAGCTGAAACAGTGGATTTCCGAGCCCGACCTGACGTCCGGCCACCGGACAATGGTCCATTTCCGGACGTCCGACACCTGTAGATTCTAACTTCGGCTGATTTTTGTTTCGTCCATAACTAATTCATCCGAATTCCGATTTTGACGTTCTTTATCTCGTTTTGAAGCTCTTCACATCCCCCTTCCCACAAAAATCCTTCCAACACATTTTGACTCCTTCAAATTTTGTGAACTTTGGCATCTTTGCCTAGGGCCACCACCATATCATCCGCATAACCACCGACTTCCGCAACCAAACCCATTTTGTTCCCCATAGAATTATTGGTTGCTTGAGTGATTCGAGTCTCCTAAGGTGTTTCGGCTACTTAGGGATGGTTGCTTCTTCATCAACCACCACCACTTCCACATAACCTTGCCCACCATACATTTCTAACACCCCAACTTAACCCAATTTTTTTTGAGCTTGTTTGAGTTGTGGCTTGTGTCTCCTAAGGTGTTTCGGCTACTTAGGGATGGTAACTTCAACTCCGACATGTGTATAGCCCATCATTCCACTTCCACATTGCTAAGTGCAAACTACCACCATTTGACATTTGAGATTTTGAGTTTGCGGTTTTTCCGTTTCGCAAGGTGTTTTGGTTAATTAGGGACGTTCGACATCGAGAACACCGCCACTCATCATCGCCATGAGGTCGTCATCGACATTGACCACTTCACCATTTTGACACCTTCAACCGTAAGCAAGGGATGGTAATCTCAACGACATCATTGTACATTCTCCTTGCCCTTTTTTAACCCCTAGCCCATTTTGCGTCACTTGCCTATCGAGACTAGCCATTGAGTATTGCTGGCAACGTTACTTGTGCACATTAGTGATCCATACCTTCCATTGCATATATACCATATCATCTTGGTATCATCATATCATCCCTTGTGTCAAAAGATTGTTCCCGCTTATACACAATTGCTATCTTGGTTTGTGCATTTCACATAAGTGGCCATATAAAAAAAGAATAACCTTTTAAGCAAAGAAAAAGAGTGAACAAAGAGCTTGTAAGCAGTAGCCATAGCATCACAATATATCATATGGTATCATATCCGATCATCTTGGATCATCTTGTGCTAAAGCACCGAAACATACATACATAGCATACTTGGGATAGAAAGTTTATCCATTTTGCATCTTATAGGTTGTGCACAAGTGTCGTATCCTCCTATTGAGCAATCATGCTAGCGTCTGTCTTGAGTTATGCAACATGAGCATTTTCCATGGACTCCACATTTTGTGCTCATTCTTTGGTTGCACGACCCCATTTATGTATCCGTGTGTGTGTTTTCGTGTGCCACATATTGCTATTGGTCTACTTGTTCCACTTGCAAATTTGTGAATCTCTTTCAACATTATTGACTCTTGCTAACATTTTTCATCAAATTTTTGTGCCACTATCCTCACGGAGCTCTACATAAGCTTTACTTGATAGGTGTGAGTGAACAAGTCCGATACCAATTCCACTATTCTTTCATCTCACATTGAGTGAAACGGGATACATCCTCAACTTTGGGAAAAGGTAACTTGGTATTGTTTATCTCATTTCCTACTCACCTCTACTCGAGTCTTGTGATGGATAGACAAACCATTTCACCTTCGGTCTACAACAACAATGACGAGTTCGATGTCACGAATCCACCGACGCCAAGATGCAAGCTCAAATGGAGGAGATCAAAGCCCTCATCAAGTCCTACAAGAGATCTTTCCTCATCTTCAAGAAGACACTCTAGTGCACGTGCTTCCGAGCTACCATCTCCGGCAAGGTCACATCAGCATCGATGCCAACACCTACACGACTGTGAAGGTCAAGAGCTCAACACCAACAACCGCTCAACGACTTCACCATCTCCCTTGGCATCTTTGCCAAGCGACTTCAAGGCATCTTCGCCTACGGACATACGACATCTTAGCCGACAAGCACCCCAAGACTACGCTCAAGAGAAGCTCCCCAAGCTCAAGTCCGCGACTTCCACGAGCTACTATGACCTCAACACCGACCATGCGATTCCTTTCTATGGGAATCAAGAACCCGAGGAGTATCTCGAGTGGGAGCGCTTAATGGACGACTACCTCAAGCTACATCAAGTTTGTCCCGAAGATCAAGTGAAGTGCACCAAAAGAAACTTCCATGACTATGCATCGGCATGGTGGCTTCACACACCTTCAAAGAGCTACGACATGAATTGGCCCAAGAGGAAGAGAGCTTTGCGCCAACAGTTCGTGCCTCCAACCTACACGGAACAATTTCTACGCCAATTGGAGAACACCATCCAAGGATCCAAGTCCAACGACGCATACTTTAAGGAGATGAAGAATTCCTTATGACGAGCCAGCATGGACGACCCCATTTCGATGAAGTTCCACTTCATGATGGGATTGCACAACGACATCTCCAAGACGATCTTCCTCGAGAACTACAAGTCCCTCGACGACAACTACATTGGTGCTCTCAAGGCAGAACAAGAAGTCATGAAGGACAAGTCTTCTCCACCCCAAGCTCACTTCGTGATGACCAAGCTCCATGAGAATGTGCATGAGGATAGTACCACCAAGATGTCGAAGCTCGATGATCTCCAATACGATGCTCCCAAGTTCGACGTCCCCGCCATCCCTCTTTGTGGCATTGATGATGCCGAGTCGACTTCGACTCTTTTTCAAGACGGTGCAGCGACGAATACGACTAAGGAGACCCTCAAGGACCAAGCTTTGGAGGTGAGCGACAAGGTGGCGAGCCAGGATGATGCTTCCATCTTTGGAGGCAAGAGTGATGATGTGCCATCCTCAGCCTTCATCCACGGCGACGGCGACGAGATGGTTGAGCATGGGATTCTCCATTCGACCACGACAACGTAGGATGACTTGAGTGACTTGTGACACCATATTGGGAGTGAGAGCGAGTTCACCACTAGCCCCACATATGATGAGTTGCCACAATTCCCATGTGGGGAGAGCCACAACCCCCACCACTTGAGTGAGATGAGTGACTACACCATATGTGACTTTGAGTGCACCTATTTTGAGGGAGTGAGTGAACCACCACATAGAGAGAGTGAGATAGTTGATAGGTCTTGTGAGGCCATTTGCATTTCTAACAACTTGACCTCCACCTCTATTGTGTCTTCTCATTTGGTGCTAGGTCCCATTTATGATGATGCGCCCATCCTCAACGACTTCGTCCTCCCTTTGGACAAGACAATGGCCATGGTGGAATATGATGCACCCCCACATGGTTCCATCAAGATGAAGATGACCACCATTTGGCCTTTCCCACCTCAACTACACCACTTCAGTGGAATGACAATGGTAACATAGGTGACTGTGATGCTCTAGTCCCACTAGTGGACATTCTTGACATTGATTGCTTGCATGATGTTGACCGACCTAGTACCATGCTTCATGCTTGTATGATTTCCCCATGCAATGATTTTCCCATTTATGATTAGTATGATAATTCTCATGTGGAGTCTATTAGTTGTGATGCCATGTTACATAGGATTTCTTGTGACAATTCTTTAGGTCACATCATGTTTGATAATCCGCTTGACTTGTCATATGCTATGCATGAGATCAATCATATGTCTTATTTGCAATCTCATCCTAGTGACTATGCATATGCCATTAAGATAAACCCAATTTGCACATATGGCATAGATGACAAGCCCATGGTTATTGGCATTTGTTTCTCTTGTGATGATATTGATATGCTCCCTTTGCATCATTTACCTCATATGCCATGCCATGACCACCTAGCTTCGGATACGCATTGTTTTGGATGTTGTCCATTTTCTCCATATGTTGTTTCTAATATTGCTCATGAGGAGACCCCCATAGTTTCCCCATAGTTTCCTCTACGAATGTGCGAGGACGTCGCGCCTTAGCAATCGCTAAACCAACTCCGAAAGGTTATTAACCACGCCAGAGCACGATCAACCTGACCATAAAGGTCTATTTCCTTCAAGCAAATGAAGACCAAT
The DNA here is from genome assembly GCF_002162155.2 of Triticum dicoccoides. Lineage (NCBI taxonomy): Eukaryota > Viridiplantae > Streptophyta > Magnoliopsida > Poales > Poaceae > Triticum > Triticum dicoccoides. Next base: position 350,276,078 of record NC_041385.1, on the reverse strand, counting down.
CAAGAAACTAAGATTGCAATCTGGATATTCCGAATAACAGAGGAAAACTTTATTAATGAAGGTGGGGTTCTGTGATGTCTTGGTCTGGTCGTTGAACACAAACGATGTACGCGAAGTTGCAGCTATGGCGAACTTTTAATCTAAACAAAACCCAAAGTCTAAACAACGCCCTAAGGGCTGTATATATGGAGGAAGAGGGGGCAATTTCGTGGCCCTTGGGGAAGGGTCCGAAACCAACCCTATCTCTTATTTCCCCACACATACGGACTCTAAAAATAGCCTATACTTATGTATTTCAAAATTACATGGGCCTGGCCCAATAATAAGGTGATGCAGCACCTAGAATAGCCTCTGGACGAAATTTATGAAGTGGCATCTTGTATATTTCGTCCAAGGCTTCATGCACTCATTATGGTGGCTTCAAAGTCATGAAATCATCACTTGTAACTCCGTTCTTGTTCCCCTTCCGCATGCCATCATCTCCATGCTTGGTCTTGCTCCGTTGTTCTTCCCTCTTATCCATGCTAGGACCTTCATTTGTAAGCAAAACAAATGTATCCAATTTGGGCAACATCATATTCTCATGAACATTAGAATCATTACCAAGAAACGAAAGTGCCTGATAAATTAATTGGCGTGCGCAAGCTCTAGTAATTGGTCCAGTATATGTAGCAGTAGGGGCTGTGGGTGTAACAATGGTATTGATATCCTCATCATCCTCCCCTTCTTGAAATGAAGTCATCCTCGATGGAAGCTCATCTCCCTCACCCAAATAAGGCTTCAAATCTGCAATGTTAAAAGTGGGACTAACCCCAAAAACTGCAGGCATCTCAAGTTTATATGCATTATCATTTATTTTCTCTAACACCTTAAAAGGACCATCAGCACGTGGCATTAGCTTTGATTTGCGCAAATTAGGAAACTGATGCGAAGCATCCCATGTTCATCCCCATGTACACCCCGACTACTCTCCAAGCCCCAAGAGGACATATGACGAGACCTCAAACATATGCCATTGGACACAAGGTGAACTCGCTCCTCTCCGAATCATCACTTTCCACATATGAGACATGGCTAATATCTCAAACATATGTGCTATGCATGTCCAGGAACCAGGAGGAAGGCCAAGGATCAGCTAGGAGCATTGGACAAGACGGCGAGGACACCAATCGTGAGGAACCAGAGAAGGAGCTGCCAGAAAGCTACAGCTCTCGGACGTCCGATGACCTCCGGACGACCGACCTCTGTCGGACGTCCGACGCCTGGAGACTCCACTAGTGAAAGTGCAACTATCACTGGGTGGTTTTGGTAATATCAACAACATATATCTCATTGAACTAATGCTATTTCAAGATGAATATTTCAGGAAAATTCAATGATTGGCATGGCATGGATAAGGAATGTGGACCCCTCAAAATGCTAAGGACAAAGGATTGACTTAAGCTCTAAAGCTCAAGACTCTACATTTAACTTTTAGTGATCCAAGATCACATTGAGTTTATAGCAACAACCAATACTATTAAAAGGGGATGAGGCGTTGCTTAATGGCTTGCTTGCTCAAAATGCTTAGTGATATGCTCCAAAACCCTCAACCACTTTTCATATCCACATATGTCCCAAACCAAAAGTCAAACTCAGCCCCACCGATTTGATCTATCCAGCGCCACCGAGTTCATTTGACATAGCCACTGCCAGAAACCTTAGTCACTTTGGTCTCACCGATAGGGATCTCGGTCTCACCGAGATGGGATTGCAAACTCTCTGTTTCCCTTCATAACGTTTCGGTCTAACCGAGATGAGCGATCAGTCCCACCAAGTTTGCAATGCAAACTCCCTGTTTCCCTTTCATAATGTTTTGGTCCCACCGAGATGAGCGAATCGGTCCCACCGAGTTTGCCTGACCAACTCTCTGGTTAGCTTATTACCAAAGTCAGTCCCATCGAGTTTGTGTAATCGGTCTCACCGAGATTACGTTATGCCCTAACCCTAACAAAATTGGTCCCATCGAGTTGACATGTCGGTCCCATCGAAATGCCTAAAGGTCACATTATGAACTAAATCGGCCCGACCGAGTTTTCTGATTCGGTCCCACCAAGTTTGGTAAATTGTGTGTAAGAGTTAGATTTTGTGCGAAGGCTATATATACCCCTCCACCCTCTCCTCATTCATGAGGAAAGCCATCAGAACATGCCTACACTTCCAGCATTCATTTTCTGAGAGAGAACCACCTACTGATGTGTTGAGGCCAAGATATTCCAATCCTACCATATGAATCTTGATCTCTAGCCTTCCCCAAGTTGCTTTCCACTCAAATCATCTTTCCACCAAATCCAATCCTATGAGAGAGAGTTGAGTGTTGGGGAGACTATCATTTGAAGCACAAGATCAAGGAGTTCATCAATATCACACCATCTATTACCTTTTGGAGAGTGGTGTCTCCTAGATTGGTTAGGTGTCACTTGGGAGCCTCCGTCAAGATTGTGGAGTTGAACCAAGGAGTTTGTACGGGCAAGGAGATTGCCTACTTCGTGAAGATCTACCATAGTGAGGCAAGTCCTTCGTGGGTGATGGCCATGGTGGGATAGACAAGGTTGCTTCTTCGTGGACCCTTCATGGGTGGAGCCCTCCATGGACTCGTGTAGCCGTTACCCTTCGTGGGTTAAAGTCTCCATCAAGGTGGATGTACGATAGCACCACCTATCGGAACCACGCCAAAAATCTCCATGTCAACATTGCGTTTTCTCCCTCCAAACTCCTCTCCTTTACCTTCATATGCAATGATTTACATTCCGCTGCTATACTCTTAGAATTGCATGTGTAGGTTGATTGCTTGACTTGTGATAAGTTGCTAAAATCTGCCAAGACTTAAAATTGGGAAAAGGCTAGATTTTTATTTGGTCAAGTAGTCCAGTCACCCCCCCTCTAGACATACTTTCGATCCTACAAGTGGTATCAGAGCTACGGTCTCCATTTGCCTTGATTTCCATAGCTTTTGGTGATCATAGCCTTGGTTTCACAACCTAGGAGAGTATGGCGTCTAGCGAGGGAAATTACCACCGTAGAGGTCCTTACTTTGATGGTACTAATTTTGCTAGTTGGAAGCATAAGATGAAAATGCATATTCTTGGACATAACCCCGTCGTTTAGGCTATTGTGTGTATTGGCTTGCAAGGTGAATTCTTTGATGGGAGGGAACCGAACCGTGAAGCTACCGCGGAAGAGTTGAAGATGCTGCAATACAACGCTCAAGCTTGTGATATTTTCTTCAACGGATTGTGCCCTGAAGAATTCAACAAAATCAGCCGTCTTGAGAATGCAAAGGAAATTTGGGATACTTTGATTGATATGCACGAAGGTACCGACTCCGTGAAGGAATCCAAATTGGATGTGCTTCAAAGTAAACTTGACAAGTTCAAAATGAAGGATGGTGAAGGTGTCCCTGAAATATACTCTAGGCTTGCTCTCATCACAAATGAGATTGCCGGCTTAGGAAGTGAAGAGATGACCAATAGATTCATCATCAAGAAGATCCTAAGAGCATTGGATGGAAAATATGATACCGTGTGCACATTGATCCAAATGATGCCCAATTACAAAGATCTCAAGCCAACGGAAGTCATTGGAAGAATTGTTGCTCATGAGATGTCACTCAAGGATAAAGAAGAGCTTCACAACAAGTCAAGTGGTGCTTACAAAGCCTGTGATGCTCCTACATCATCAAGTGAGAAACAAACCTTCAATGAAGAATTGAGCCTAATGGTGAAGAACTTCAACAAGTTCTACAAGAGTAGAAGCAAGGAAAGAAGTTCCAAGTCAAGGTCATACAATGACAAAATATCTTCGAGTCGTGAACGAAATTGCTACAATTGTAGAAGACCCGGACACTACTCCAATGAGTGTACGTCTCCCTACAAAAGGAGAGAAGATTCACCTAAAAGAAGAAGTAGAAGAGAAGAATCACCACCAAGAGAGAGGAGTAGAGATGATCGTTATGAACGAAGAACCTCCTGGAGAAGCAAGGATTCGGAAAGGAAGGACAAATCATCAAAGAGCTACACAAAACGAAGACATCAAGCTCACGTTGGTGAATGGGTATCCGGCTCCGACTCCGACCATCACTCCAAAAGAAGTTATCACGCCGTCTCCGAATATACTCAAGATGAAGGTGTTGCCAGTCTACTCTTGTGTCATCCAACTCCTATGACATATTTGACTCACCAAATGAAGGAATTGGAAGATGCTTCATGTCTAAAGGCCCAAAGGTAACACACCCCGAGTATGTTGATTTCAATAGTGATGAAGATGACTTGCTAGGTGATGATGATTTACTTGTTGACAACTCTAGTGATGAATACTATGACGAAACATCAATTAATCATGCTAATCAAGATAAAACAAATGACAATGATAAGGAGAAGATTGAATGTCTAACTAAAGAGCTAAATACTCTTAAGTTAGCTCATGAAACTACCTTGGAAGATCATCAAGAACTTTTAAAGACTCATGAAATGTTACGCTTTGAAAAGCTCAACCTAGAGCAAGAGCACGAGTTTTTAAAGGCAATCAATGATGATCTTCGCAAGAAAAGTTCTTCTTACATTGCCAAGCATTTACACTTGTCTACTTACATGCCACAAGTTAAATCTAACAACAAAAGTAAGAAAGATTCTTCCTCTAGTAGTAACAATAATCATGCTAAATCCAGTGTTGTTGCTTCTAGTAGTTCTCTTGATTCCACTAATGATTCTCTTAGCCAAGTTACACTTGATCAAGAAAATAGCTTATTGAAGGGAATTATAAAGAAAGGTCTTCACAAGAGCCTTGCCGGAAGTAAGCAATTTGAGGAAATTTTACGCAAGCAAGGAAGACACCGGAAGAATCAAGGTGTTGGTTTTGAACGAAAGTTCAATGCCAATGGAGTTGAGTGGGAAGAAGATCAATACCCCAAGACAAAGTGTGTTCCTCAACAAGAGAAGTATGATCCTACTTCTTTCCAAGGGACACAAGCTCAAGATGATCTTCCACCACAAGACCACAAGAAAAAAGGCAAGGATAAGCTTCAAGAGGAGATTGATGCATTTGAAGAAGCTCCCAAGGCCTTGGTAAAGTGGGTTCCCAAGACTACATCGAGTTCTACTTCATCAAGTATGACTACAACCCCAAGGATTCCCAGCAAGATGATGTGGATCCCGAAGAAGAAGAACTAGAGAGTTCTTGAGCGTGACTCCGCCAACACACTTCACTCATATCATTTTGGCAAGAACAAGTGCAAACAACTTCCACATCTTGCACTAGTTCAAGGAGTCACAAACCCTCTTGTTGGTAAGAAAAGGGACAAGGTAACCTAATGCTTTCATGGAAATCATCTTCTGTGAACATCATTCTATGTCTATGGATATCCTTGCTTGTTCCTTGTGGGACTAACCCATGTAGGTATTGAAAGTGCAACTCACTCCAATGGATTGCTCCGAATGATCTACATCAACATTGAGCATCCACATCTTCAACACCTACATGAAGTCATCATCGACAAAACCCAAGGTTAGTTCATCCCTCTTAGGGGGGATATCACATCTAGGGGGAGCTTTACTCTAAGAATTGAGCTAAAGCAACTCTAATGGTGTGAACACAACAATGCTTTATGTAAAAGTGGTAACCCCATTGTGCTTAAACGATGAGTATGACCTATGATCAAATGTTCTCATTTGACTCCTAAGTCAATATACTCATATATAGATGACCTAGTCATCGCAAATTGCTTGATAGATGCTAGAGTGGTTGTGCATGCTTTGCCACATATTTCATTTGCCATTTTATTGTGTGAGCATGTTGGTTGCATATTTTACCCATTCGAGGACATCCACTTGTTGCTTTGATTGTTTGGCTCTTTCTCTTTTGCCAAGTGGATGGACAAGAATGCCTAAGAACCTTCTGTAGCCATCTATGCTTTTCTCGTCTCAAACTCTACTCATGCTACATCACAAAGTTTGATCAAGTCAGATTCGAACCACTCTGTGTGAGGAGCACTCGGAGTCCCCGATTCGTCATAGACTTGAACTTCCAAAACCTCTTTGTGCATTTCGGTATGACCGAGTCATCCATTTCGGTCACACCGAGTTCACTAAGTTGATCTAGGTTTTCATCTCGGTGCAACCGATTTGAACATTTCGGTCACACCGATTTGCAGTAACCGCTTGCGATTCTGCATCTCGGTGCCACCGAGTTGTTCCACTCGGTCACATCGACAGGGTCGGGATATATATATATATATATATATATATATATATATATATATCTATATATATATATATATCTATATATATATATCGACGGGTGAGATTTTGGAAATTTCTTCAAAACCCCTCAGCCCGCGTATATCCTGCTCTGCCTCCTCAGGTCTCCGGATCGCCTCCTCACCGCCAGCGACCTCCCACCGCTGGTTTGTGTCGCCGTCAACGGTAATCTGCTCCACCATTGCTGCCGTAGCGAACACCTGCCGAACTAGGGTATGTGTTCGACCCCTTGTGTTGTCTTTTTGCCTCCGTTTCTTTGCACAAGGACAATGCCATGATTCTTGCCACGAATGAAATCAATCTATCCAGAGAAAACTTCCTTAGGTTTAGTTTCATTTGAAAATTTAGGGTTAGGTCTCCACTGAACTCATCTCGGACCGACCGAATAGTAGAAATCGGTCTCACCGACTTGGCTTAGGCCATTGCACATGCGCTTTTCGGTCTTACCGAAAACTGCAAAACGGTGTGATCGGGATCAATTCTGTGTGAAACCCTAGCAATCTCGGTGCCACCGAACTGTGACTTGGACTGACCGAGTTCATTAGTTTAGGTTCCAAATGTTGCTTCGGTATCACCGAGTTTATCAATTCGGTAGCTCCGAGATCATTTCAGTAGAGTACTAAAACTAAGTTTTTGACTCATTTGCTTTGCAAAAATCTCTGCACTTTGTGATGCTCATCTACTCTACCTCATCTATATCTATTCACAGGGTTTGCCATCAGTTTGCCTGCCAAGATGTCTGACCAGAGTGATAGCCAGAATAGATTTGAAGAGAAAGTGCAAATGAGTGAGGGCACTAGTACCTCAAGCAGCTATGATGAGGGTAGCAGGAGCACACCAAGTAACTTGCCCAAGGCAGCCACTAGAACAAGGAAGAAGAGAACCTCAGACTCTGAGGATGAGGATTATGTTGCTGTTGAGGATGAGGCCACCTCAAAGAAGAAAGTGCCGAAGAAGGAGTATGGCACTGCTGCTACAATAAAGCCTGGTATGAACAAGAAGGCACCAGCAAGGATAGTGCCAACATCCAAGCCAAGGAAAGTTGCCACAGGAGAAACCATGAAATTCACATTAGAATCAGATGATGGTGAGGCAGTTGGAGATGGCCAGAAGAAGAAGAGGGCAAGAACCACAAGTACAAAAGTTCTTGGAAAGTCAACTATGGTGAGAGATTCTAAAGAGGAAGAGGATGCTGCACCAGCACCCAAGTCACAAAAGCTTATGGGAGATGCAATCAAGTCAGGGGCTGCTGCACCTAATCCCAAACCTGCTCCCAAAGATGCTGCTCAAACCACCAAGTCTGCACCAAAGAGAAGCACTAGAAACATCCCAGCTGAAGAGAAGAACAAGGTCCCAGTGCCTGAAGTTAAAGAAGAAGATGTTGAAGCCCAAGTGTTGAGAAAGCTCAAACCAAAGATTCCAGACCATAGTGACACTCATCCAGTGGCAGAGGACATGAACATCAGAAAGGATGCAGGTCTAAGACTTTGGAGGAAGAATGATCCTTATGCTATGAGAAGGAGAACTGCAGTGGACTACAGATTCCACACCAAAGAACAACAAGACTTCTATGAGACCATTCTACTTGTCAAGAAGCCAATTGTCTGTGATATGAGATGGGTGGACTGGACATACATTCAAGAGAATGAAGATCACTTTCCAGGTGTATATGACAGTTTCAAAGCTTGTGGAGTTGACAAGTTTGTTGGACAGAAGCTCACCAAATGGAATGATGAGCTAATCATGCAATTCTACTCCACTGCTCATTTCTATCCAGATGGAAGGATAATGTGGATGTCTGAAGGTACAAGGTACCAGTCAACTGTTGATGAATGGGCCAAGTTGATAAATGCTCTAGAAAACCATGAGGATGATTTGGATGTGTATGCCAAGAAGAAGAAAGACCACAACTCCATGGCAATTATGTATAAGTAAATTCCTGATGAAGCCCTGGAAACTCATAAGTTGGGCTCAGTGAAATACTTGTTGCCTGGTTTGCCTACTATCAACACCATCTTGAGGCATACTCTATTACCCAAGTCTGGAGATCATAGGATGATAAGAGGACATTCAATCAACTTGCTGCACATTTTTGATGTCCCTCAAAAATTCAAGTTCATGAGTCCGATTATAGAGACAATGAAGAGGACAGCTGCTGATCAGAAAAGGTCTTGTGCATATGCTCCACACATTCAGGTGCTCATCAACTCAAAGATGTGCACATGCACTTACTTATTGGACAAGGAGAACTTACCTCTCAAGCCAGAATTTGAAGACAACACATTTGTAATGGATGAGAATGATCCTTCATCAGTGCAAGCACATGAGAAGAGAGCAAAGGCTAGGGCAGAAAAAGTTGCAAAGATGCCAAGTGCTGAAGAGGCATCTCAAGTGTTCTTGAAGAGCAAACAAGATCAACTTGGATTTCTGATCCAATCTACCTTGAGGATTGAGAAGGGCTTGGCCACCCTGACTCGGAATCAGGAGAGCTTGGAGAGGATCAATGATTTGAAAGTCACTGAGATACAAACAATAGTTGAACAACTTCAGGAGGATGCAGAGGAGAAGAAAGGAAAGGCAACTACAGAAACTTTTCAGCGTGTGACAAGAGGCCAGAGGTCAGCTACAGTGCTAGTTCCTGATACTAGAGCTACTACATCTGCACGAGCAGCTACAGCTTCAGTGCCACCTCCAGCAGCCACTTCACCAGCGCCAGCCACATCGACTGAAGCCTTCGTCCTGGAGTCATCTCTACACCACCTCACGGAGACCAAGCATGAGAGACGCATAGCGCTATGCAAATTTGAACTTTTTGGTAACTTGTTGCCAAAGGGGGAGAAATATGTATAGATCATAGACTTCGAGAGAGAGAGAGTGTTGCTTTTTGTCTCTCTTGCTACTTGTTTGGTTGAACTTTATTGTGTGCTTGTTTGAATCTTATGTCCTTGTGTGAGATACTTGTATGATCATGTGTTTGATCATATGCTACTTTAATGTGTGTTTGGATGATATTATCTCTTATATCTATATATGATCATTCACTTTGCTTGGTGATGAGTGCATGCTTTAAATTGCTATCATTTTGAGCGCTCCAGCAAGATGTATGTGACATGGAAGAGTAACCCATGATACTAATTGATTGTGCATTTGCATTCAAAAGTAAATCTTAAATAATGCACAAATTTAGGGGGAGCTCTTGCTTATCACATACTTCTCAAAGCAACGATGTATTTCAATCTTATTATCATTTGTCGAAGCTTTGATCTATATGTTGTCATCAATTACCAAAAGGGGGAGATTGAAAGTGCAACTATCCCTAGGTGGCTTTGGTAATGATCAACAAGATATAGCTCACTGAACTAATGCTATTTCAAGATGGACATTTCTGGAAAGTCCAATGATTGGCATGGCATGGATTAGGAATGTGGACCCCTCAAAATGCTAAGGAAAAAGGATTGGCTCAAGCTCTAAAGCTCAGGACTCTACATTTTACTTTAGTGATCCAAGATCACATTGAGTCTATAGAAAAGCCAATACTATTAAAAGGGGATGAGGTGTTGCTTAATGGCTTGCTTGCTCAAAATGCTTAGTGATATGCTCCAAAACCCTCAACCACTTTCTCATATCCACATATGTCCCGAACCAAAAGTCAAACTCGGCCCCACCGATTTGATCCATCCGGCGCCACCAAGTTCATTTGACATAGCCACTACCAGAAACCCTAGTCATTTCAGTCTCACCGATAGGGATCTTGGTCCTACCGAGATGAGCGAATTGGTCCCATCGAGTTTGCCTGACCAACTCTCTGGTTAGCTTATTACCAAAGTCGGTCCCACCGAGTTTGTGTAATCGGTCTCGCCGAGATTACATTATGCCCTAACCCTAACGAAATTGGTCCCACCGAGTTGACATGTCGGTCCCATCGAAATACCTAATGGTCACATTATGAACTAAATCGGTCCGACCGAGTTTTTTGATTTGGTCCCACCGAATTTGGTAAATTGTGTGTAACGGTTAGATTTTGTGTGGAGGCTATATATACCCCTCCAACCTCCCCTCATTTGTGAGGAAAGCCATCAGAACATGCCTACATTTCCACCATTCATTTTCTGAGAGAGAACTACCTACTCATGTGTTGAGGCCAAGATATTCAAATCCTACCATATGAATCTTGATCTCTAGCCTTCCCCAAGTTGCTTTCCACTCAAATCATCTTTCCACCAAATCCAATCCTATGAGAGAGATTTGAGTGTTGGCGAGAGTATCATTTGAAGCACAAGAGCAAGGAGTTCATCAACATCACACCATTTATTACCTTTTGGAGAGTGGTGTCTCCTAGATAGGTTAGGTGTCACTTGGGAGCCTCCGTCAAGATTGTGGAGTTGAACCAAGGAGTTTGTACGGGCAAGGAGATCCCCTACTTCGTGAAGATCTACCCTAGTGAGGCAATTCCTTCGTGGGTGATGGCCATGGTGGGATAAACAAGGTTGATTCTTCATGGACCCTTCGTGGGTGGAGCCCTTCGTGGACTCGTGCAGCCGTTACCCTTCGTGGGTTGAAGTCTCCATCAACGTGGATGTACAATAGCACAACCAATCGGAACCACGCCAAAAATCTCCGTGTCAACATTGCGTTTTCTCCCTCCAAACTCCTCCCCTTTACCTTCATATGCAATGATTTACATTCTGCTGCTATACTCTTAGAATTGCATGTGTAGGTTGATTGCTTGACTTGTGATAAGTTGCTAAAATCTGCCAAGACTTAAAATTGGGAAAAGGCTAGATTTTTATTTGGTCAAGTAGACTAATCAACCCCCACTAGACGTACTTTAGATCCTCCGACTAGCCAGGTCGACTCCAGCCGAGGAAACCTACAGCGCCCGGATGACCGCCCGACACGGGACGTCCGTCACTCATCAGCGCACGGATGATCGACGCCGACCGGACATCCAACACTACCGGACCAGAGCCAAAGACCGGACCCTCGCGAGCCACCGGACGTGTGGAACCTGTCGGACAACCGACGCCTGTCTATGGGCATAGTAATGGGCTGAGGCCCTTGTATCCCTCACTTACCCTCGTGGCCCTAGACTATAGATACTCCTCCACCTCCTCCTATTTAGGGTTAGCATTTTGATAGCTCATATTTTGAGATAGAGCTTTTCTCATCCACTTGGTTACTTTTCCATCGGTGTCGAGCGCCTCTTCGGAGAAGATCCCGCAAGCGGATTCAAGACCCCTTTACGGGAAGACCCTTCAAGACCTCCTCACGGAGAAGACCCTTTGTATCGTCCTTTGTTGACTTTGAATCGTGTATCACTCTTTGTGTTTCGAGGATCTAGCACATGTGTGACTATCTCTTGTTGGTTGAGTGATTTCTTTCGTGTTTCCCTCGTGTTCCCCTCGTTTCCCCTCTCATGTTCTTGGTAGGATTCCCTGCAAACATCAAATATCGGGCATCTAGGGTTCTCCCCTACATCATCTTGGATCAGAGCAAGGTTGATCACGAATTTGGAGCCCCTACCCCTTGTTTTCTAGCTTGATTTTGTTGTGTTCTTACCCAATTTCAAGAATCCCCACAAAAATAGCCATAATTGTTTTTTGTGATTTGGTGGTTTCATGATATTTTGTTGATTTTGATCTATGGATTTTCTTCGTTTCAAGTGGATCTAGCATCTCGCCAAGTTTTCCCACTTTCCATCCGCAAAATCTCATCAATTTTGACCCTGAAATCTCCATTTTCCGCCCAAAATCGCGTCCCGAAACTTGGATCTCGCATTGACCCCGACGCACTGAACGACCGACGTTTTTCTGGATGTCCGGAGCCCCTGGAAGCATGTAACATCCCAAATTTCCAATTTGGAATGTTATACATTGGATCAACATTGCATATCATATTTTATTGCATTTTGGGTTGATCCTAGAAATTCTACGCAACCCAAGGACCCGCGGAAAGAGTTGGGGATTTCGTTATTTTCATATTTGAGTTTTCTCAAATTTTGAAAAGAGGATCATTTGATTTTATTAATTTTTCTCTTCGAATATTTCTTAGATGAAAATAAAAGAGAAGGGATAAAATGACTTCTCCAAAATAAAGAAATATTGGAAGAAAAATATTAAAATCAAATAAGATTTTTATTCGGTGTTTTATCGCTATTTTATTTGAATTAGGAAAAAAGTGTGTTTTTCAAAATTGCAGTAGAGGCCCAAATAATTGTTCACTTTGTCCGCTATATTTTCAGAGGACGGGGAAAATTTATTTCAGGATTTGTGGAGTCCGTTTAGTATTTCTTTTATTCGTTTTTCTGTGCATCGGAATATTAAAAAAAATGAACCGACTTACCGGGCCGTGTCCGCCTTGGACACTGACCCGGCCGGCCCTTTATAGGCCAAAGGCCCGAGCCGAGCCGCCCCCACCCGCCGAACCGTAGCCCCGACGATCTGCCCCGCCGCCGCCAGATCCGCGCCGCCGACCGCCCCGCCACCGACCCCGTCGCCCGTCGCCTCACCGGAGCCGCCGCCGTCCCGTCGCCGACCCCGCCGTCGCTACCGGTTTTCGTTAGAAAACCGCTTGTTTTTTTCGAAAACCCTAGGTTTTTTTTATATAAATCGATTTTTTTCTGGTTTAGTTAAATAGCGGACATTCGTCCATACATTCATTTTAACAAACGGTGTTCACCCGTTAGCCGCAGACAGTGAACGTTCGTTCGTTAGCCTGTTCGTTAGTTTTTCTTTTTCCAGGGTTTTTCCGCGATTATTTTCGAACGCGATTTCTGCCCTGATCTTCGTTTTAGTTTATCTTTTCGCTCGTTTATCGGAATCAGGCGACTCAAGTGCCTAGATCTTCGTCTCGAAGCCCTCTTTCTTTTTAACCAACTTGAACAAGATTTTGGTACTGTAAAATTTGACTTTAGTCCAGATTAGTAAATTAATCTTGTTTCTTTCATAGTTTGAGTTTGTTGCTCGGTTTGATTTGATTCTTTTTGCAAACCGGAGATCTTAAGTTGAACTTTCTGGTTAGATCTCTTATTTGAGTTTTACCCGTGCTTCTAGTTGAGTGCTTATTGTATGATTTGTTTGTTTGCGATAGCGTACCCGGAGTGCGAAGCGTGCTACTACGAGTCTCTAGGTTTCGTGGATCATCAGCAAGGCAAGTAACACTTTGATCATACCTCTTTACTACCCAGTTTTTATTGCATTAGGTCAACCCTCAAACATTGCATGGTTAGGATATGAATTACATGTGGGTTTTGGGAAGTATATGATGAGGTAGAACCTATTGCCCTGTTTATTATCAAACCTTTGGGAGTTACTTCTATGTTATGCTTATATTGCTATGCTATGCTCGTAGACGTGGTTTGGGTGAGTGTATCCATGACAGATGTGAGTATTGTTAATTAATGGTTTACTTAAGGTGGCTACTTAAATACACATCTGGGTGATTGCTTGAGGCACCCTGGAGTACCCAGTGGTTGTCAGGGCACCTGGAGAATCCAGTGTTGTCCTAGGATATCCCGGAGTACCCGTGTGATCATCCTACGGTCCACCACCCAGGCTCAAAGGGATCATAAGATTATTCATGCTAGAAACTTCCGTGTGCAGCCACAAGTCAATTGGGCTCTGGCATAGTTGAGTAAGTTGCGTGAAGCTCTTGAAGAGGTAGACTAGCAGATGTAGTGGGTTGTAGGTGGTACTGTCTATCCAGAGTAGAGAGTTAATGCTTCAGAAAGATTGTGTCTTGAATCTCCGACCATGGATGTATTCGAGTCTTGTGGGGAAAAGTGCACAAACCTCTCCAGAATGTACAAACTAATCATGGTTAGCTGTGTCCTTGGTTATGGATGTTTTGAGTATCTAGTTCTTGGACTATCATGTTAATCTCATCACTCTAAAATTAATTTGATTGGGTTAATGATGATGCTTAATTGGGATTGAGTTGGAGGAACCTTCTCAATGTTTAACAACCACCATGATAGTTAAACAAAATTTATTCCTTTGTTATAGGGAAAAATTGGCTTTATGCAAAACTGTAACCATAGAGCTTTCCACCAGCCATATATGCATGTAGTCATAGCATTCATTCTGTTCATTACTCTATGTGTTACATTGCCAACATATTCCATGTGCTCACCTGTTTCATGTTGCAGACTTTTCAGACGACGAGTAAGGTGCTATAGGTCGTTGTCTTTCACTCAGCTATGCCATTGGAGTTGATGGACTCACTTTATCTTCCAAGCCTTCCGATGTTATCGTTTTAGATGGCCTTAAGCCATATTATTGTAATAAGTCCTCTTTTGAGACATTCGATGTAATAAGTGTGTGATTGCTACTCTGTTATAAATCCTCGAGTACTGTGCGTGTCAGCATTACCGATCCAGGGATGACACAGATGCACAAAGGTCAAACTGTTTGAGGTCTGGTCGCTACAAGATGGTATCAGAGCACACGCTGACTGTAGGACATGACCACTAAGCTTAAACCATAGGTCACTCTCTCTTCTCATTTCTGACTCCTCTCCCTTTTCTACTCTATAGGATGGCAGATGCAAGGAACAAGTTTACACAACCGGATGAAGACACTCCTTTTGGACGACACTTGAAGGAAGTTACTAGATACCCGAACATCGGAATACCAAGCTTCACCGGGACCTACATCGCCACTTTACCAGAAGAGGAGCGTTGGATGATTCGAGTTCAAGTTCCAGGAAGGACGTTCATGCCAGTCACTGAGCCCATAGAGTTTTCCTTTGATGCACCAACCTGGAGTCTAGGAAAGAGCATGACAGCCCACATCACCATGGGATGCATTGGAGAAGTTTACCAAAAGGATCTCAAGGATACTATCTACCAGATTTGTGGGCGCCGAGACAAGAAATGGGAGATGATCAGCACCAGGAGGGATAGGTCCATTGCAGCTTTCATCCAGGAGTTAAACCAGCACATTCGATGCCAGGAGAACCAGATGTGCGCATGCATGATAGATTCGAAGAAGGCAATGACCAGGATCATGGAGCTGGAAGAAGAACTCAAGTCTACACGCGATGGATATGTGGAGGAAATGACGATACTTGTGGAGAAGAACGACGATCTGATGAGGAAGCTAGGAGTATTCATTGGAGACCCCGCGCCAGGAGGAGAAGACGATGATTCCACTTGTCCGGAGAACTACATCATCATCGACCACACCGACTCGGACCCCGATGATAGTGATGATGACTATGTTGATGAAGCTGGAGCAGATATCATGGAGTCTTCCACCGATTAAAACTTCTAGTCGACCACCATATAAGTAGTAGTATTCCCCCATGTATATAGTATAGTCCGAGCACTTTTGTAACGATAGTTAGACCACTTGTATGCCCTTGTTTGAATTGATTGAAGTGATATGATTGTGTTTGTCTCATGTGCATATGGGTAGTGTTTTCCCTCTAGACCTCATTCTATTCTATTTTCTCTTCTTTTCTAAACCCATCAGATGCCTCTGAGACGCGATAATGGATTTGCTTTCCCACCGAAGCTCACTCAGTTGATCCAGAAGCAGAATGCCTTGATGCAGATATTAGTCTAGAATCAGAACCAGGGGGACAACAACAACAACAACCCACCACCACCACCACCACCTGTTGATCACTTAGCCCGTTTTCTAAGGCTGAATCCGCCGGTGTTCTCTAGTAGCATCGTGCCGATTGTTGCAGATGATTGGCTCCGCAAGATTGGAAGGAGTTGATCACTGCAGGATGCACAAATGCGGAGAGAGTGCGTTTTGCCGCACATCAGCCTGATGGACCCGCAACATCATGGTGGGAGAATTTCATAGCCACTTACCCCATTGACACTGTTACATGGGATCAGTTTCAGCAGGCTTTTCGCACTGCCCATGTTCAGCAGGAGCTATGGCCATGAAGAAGCGCGAGTTTCGCAACTTGCGCCAAGGAGGATGCATAGTGGGCCAGTATGTGGATGATTTTAGTAAGTTAGCACGTTATACCCCAGATGACGTCGCTACAGATGCAGCTAAGCCGGAGAAGTTTCTGGAAGGACTGAATGATGAGCTGAGCATGCAGTTGATGGTGGCAACTTTCAACAACTACCAGGAGTTGGTAGATAGAGCTCTCATGATTGAAGGGAAGCAACAACAGATTGACAACTGCAGGAGGAAGTATGGACAAGGGAAGTACAATTCAGGAGCTCAGCAGAGGCCCCGTTTTACCCCGAACTCGGGAGGACACATTCACCATAACCATGGAGGCCATAATTCCAATGGAGGAAGTTCGCATAACCATAGTGGCCCCAAGAATGGAAATGGAAATGGAGGAAGCAACGGCCAGAACCGTTCCAACCCAGCAACGCCTGCCAAGAAGGATCTAAGTCACATTACTTGTTTCAAGTGCGGGAAGAATGGACATTACGCCATGGAGTGTTCTGAAGCAAAGAATGGAAATGGCAATGGAAGCTATGGGAAGAAGCCCAACCCTTTCAACAGGGGACAAGTGAACCACGTCAGCGTGGAGGAGGTTGAAGCACAGCAAGATGTAGTAATAGGTAAGTTTTTGGTTAAGTCATTTACTGCAATCGTTCTTTTTGATACTGGTGCATCACATTCATACATATCAAGGGGATTTGTGGATAAGTTTAACCTGCCAACCCAAGCCCTTAGGTCACCCATGTTAGTAACCTCGCTAGGAGTAGAGTATATGGCTAGCCTATGGTGTGATCGGTTACCATTAAGGATTAGTAACTACGTGTTCCCCTCAGACCTAATAGTATTGGAGTCACAAGGACTGGATGCAATATTAGGCATGGATTGGTTATCGAAGTATGGAGGGAACATTGAGTGCGCCAGTAAGTCGATTTTGCTCACCACCCCAGAAGGAAGAAGGATTACGTATGTATCCCAGCATGTGCCGAAGAGGACTCAAGTGAATTCCTTATTAGGAGTTGTACAGGAGGAACTACCAGTGGTGAAGGATTTCCCTGATGTATTTTCAGAGGAGTTGCCAGGCATGCCACCGGATAGAGACATTGAGTTCTTGATTGAGATTTTGCCAGGTACAGGGCCAATATCGAAGAGACCATATCGGATGCCCGCAAAGGATTTGGAAGAAATTAAGAAGCAGATTAAGGAGTTACTGGATAAAGGCTATATTCGTCGAAGTTCGTCACCCTGGGGATCACCAGTGCTTCTAGTGGAGAAGAAGGATGGATTGTTGAGGATGGTTGTTGATTATCGAGGGTTGAACGAAGTGATGATCAAGAACAAGTACCCACTTCCGATGATCAATGATTTGTTTGACCAATTGCAAGGAGCTAAAGTATTTTGCAAGATCGATCTGCGATCAGGATACCATCAGCTGAAGATTCAAGAGCGGGATATACCTAAGAAAACTTTTACCACAAGGTATGGGCTATATGAGTATACCGTTATGTCATTTGCTCTGACTAATGCGCCTGCCTATTTCATGAACATGATGAACAAGGTGTTTATAGAGTTTTTGGATAAGTTCATCATGGTGTTCATTGATGATATTCTGGTCTACTCGAAGAATGAAGAGGAGCATAAGGAGCATTTGCGTTTGGTACTTGGGAAGCTCAGAGAACATTAGTTGTATGCCAAGTTCAGTAAGTGTGAGTTTTGGTTGAAGGAAGTTGGATTCCTCGGACATGTTATATCCGGAGAAGGAATAGCAGTAGACCCCACCAAGGTTGTCATGGTGACTAATTGGGAAGCACCAACGTCAGTTGGAGAGATCCAAAGTTTTCTTGGACTCGCATGATACTACAGGAGGTTCATTGAGAATTTCTCTAAGATTGCAAAGCCTATGATGGAGTTGATGAAGAAGGACACCAAGTTCAAATGGGCTGAGGAATGTGAGGCCAGTTTTCAAGAGTTGAAGAAACGCTTGGTTACAGCTCCAGTGTTGATTCTTCCAGATCAACACAATTATTATCAAGTGTATTGCAACGCTTCTCGTCGAGGACTTGGAGCAGTGCTAATGCAGGAGGGAAGAGTTGTTTCGTATGCCTCATGACAGCTTAAACCCCATGAGTTGAATTATGCTACACACAATTTGGAGCTAGCAGCCGTAGTGCATGCGTTGAAGACCTGGAGACATTTTCTCCGGAAACCATTGCGAGGTGTACACGGATCACAAGAGTTTGAAGTATATCTTCATGCAGAAGGAGTTGAATCTCAGCAGAGGAGATGGTTGGAGCTCATCAAGGATTACATATGAGGTTGCACTATCATCCCAGAAAGGCTAACGTAGTAGCCCATGCATTGAGTCGCAAGAGTCATGTAAATACACTCATGACCGGAGGATTACCCAAGGAGTTAGCCGATGATCTTTGCGAGCTATGTTTGGAGATAGTTCCGAGAGGTTATGTAGCATCATTGGAAATTCAGTCTACTTTGATGGATAAGATCAGAGAAGCTCAGAAGACGGACAAAGAGATTGCCGAGATAAAGGAAAGGATGAGCAAAGGAAAGGCTAAAGGATTTTGTGAGGATGAGCATGATACCTTATGGTTTGAGGACCGCATAATTGTGCCTAATGACCCCGAGATCAGGAAGTTGATTCTGCACGAGGCCCATGATTCGCCATATTCGATTTATCCAGGAAATACCAAGATGTATCTGGATTTGAAGGACAATTTTTGGTGGACCGGAATGAAGAAGGATATTGCGGAGTATGTAGTAGTTTGTGATGTATGTCTGAGAGTGAAGGCAGAGCATCAGAAGCCAGCTAGATTGTTACAGTCATTGTCGATACCCGAATGGAAGTGGGATAAGCTAGGCATGGATTTTATCACTGGATTGCCCAGGACTCATTCAGGCTATGACTCGATATGGGTTGTAGTCGGTTGATTGACCAAGGTAGCTCATTTCATCCCAGTGAAGACCACTTACACCAGTGCTAAGTTGTCAAAGATATACATGACCAGGATCGTATGTCTGCATGGAGTTTCAGGACCATCGTATCAGATAGGGGAACCCAGTTTACCTCAAAGTTTTGGATTGCATGAGACTTTGGGTACCAGGCTAGAGTTTAGTACAACATTTCATCCACAGACATATGGACAGACCGAGAGAGTCAATCAGATTCTGGAGGACATGTTGACAGCTTGTGCACTAGATTATGGATCTAGATGGGACGACAATTTTCCATATGCAGAGTTCTCTTACAATAATAGTTATCAAGCCAGTTTGAAGATGGCCCCTTTCGAAGCTTTGTACGGAAGGAGGTGCAGGACACCGTTGTTATGGGATGAAGTTGGAGATCGTCAGTTGTTTGGACCAGATTTGATTAAGGAGTCTGAAGAGAAGGTTAAGTTGATTCACGATAGACTCAAGGTAGCCCAGTCTAGGCAGAAGAGCTATGCGGATTCTAAATGCAAGGAGACAATTTACAAAGTCGAGGACAGAGTTTATCATCGTGTGTCCCCACTTTGAGGAGTTAAACGTTTTGGAGTTAAGGGAATGTTAGCCCCATGTTTTGTGGGACCATACAAAGTTTTGGAGCGTATGGGAGAAGTTGCTTACAAGTGGAATTGCCAGAAGGATTGTCAGGAGTTCACGATGTATTCCACGTTTCCCAGTTGAAGAACTGCCACACGGAGATGGCCGATATTCCTCTGAGAGATACAGTGCCACTGGAAGCGATTCAGTTGGATATTGATTTGACCTACAAGGTGAAGATTCTCGAGTTTTCCAGCCGAGTCACACGCAACAAGGTTATCAAGTTCTGCAAAGTTCAGTGGATCCACCATATCGAGGATGAAGCCACCTGGGAACGAGAGGAAGACCTACGGAAGGACCACCCGCACCTATTTTCTAGCCAACCCGAATCTCGAGGGCGAGATTCATCTTAAGGGGAGGTAGGTTTGTAACATCCTAAATTTTCAATTTGGAATGTTATACATTAGATCATCATTGCATATCATATTTTATTACATTTTGGGTTGATCCTAGAAATTCTAGGCAACTCAAGGACCCGCGGAGAGAGTTGGGGATTTTGTTATTTTCATATTTGAGTTCTCTCAAATTTTGAAAAGAGGATCATTTGATTTTAATTATTTTTCTCCTCGAATATTTCTTAGATGAAAATAAAAGAGAGGGGATAAAATGACTTCTCCAAAATAAATAAATATTGGAGGAAAAATATTAAAATCAAATAAGATTTTTATTCGGAGTTTTATCGCTATTTTATTTGAATTAGGAAAAAAGTGCGTTTTTCAAAATTGCATTAGAGGCCCAAATAATTTTTCACTTTGTCCGCTATATTTTTAGAGGACGGGGAAAATTTATTTCAGGATTTTTGGAGTCCGTTTAGTATTTCTTTTATTCGTTTTTCTGCGCGTCGGAATATTAAAAAATGAACCGACTTACTGGGTCGTGTCCGCCTAGGACACTGACCCGGCCGGCCCTTTATAGGCCGAAGGACCGAGCCGAGCCGCCCCCACCGACCGAACCCTAGCCTCGCCCGATCCGCGCCGCCGCCGCCGGATCCGCCTTTAGGCTTCTTGGCTTGGGTCTGTGTACTGAGGGTCGGGGATAGTAGAGTAACTTTGCTTCTCCCCAAATAGTGGGCGGGAGCGATTTCGGGCGAGGAGGGCGTGTTTTGAAATATAGTGGGCGCGAGCGATTTCGGGCGAGGAGAGCGTGTTTTGAAATAGTGGGCGCGAGCTATTTAGGGCGAGAAGAGCGTGTTCTGCCGACCATGGTTTATGAATTATTCTGTACATGTCATTTTGGCCGAGGAGAAGGCGCGCTTGGATGAAGTTACGAACCTACCCTCGATGTACAACGGGCCAGTTGATGCATGTCCCACATAGGACGGTAATTTCGCATCTCCCATTTATTTTCTCGGGCGAATTCCACCGAGCAGAGGATGTTTGACGGTTCGTTCAAATTTTGGGAGAACGAGCATCCACGTCTACCTTACCAAGTCGATTCGAATCAAATTTTGAAATATTAGCTTGCCACTTCTTTTTAGATGGAGAGATGATGCTCGGGAGTTATGTGTTTTTACATGCTTGTTGCTCGCGATTTAATATATGACAAATAGTTGACCCACTCAAAAATGCGAATCAAACACAAAATGAAATATCTCGATTCAATGAAATAGCTTGTTCACTAGGTCAAAATAGTGAACTAAATCAAAAATTGAACACCTCAATCTAGTAGCATGTTGTACAGTATTATAGTACTCCATGAACATGTTGAAAGTCAAATTAATGAACTTGTTTGATATACGCATATATCCGTTCATGTGTGGATTGCACACAACATGTTCTCCAATTTAAATATTTGAATGCAAGTTTATATCGAAACATGGTTTATATCAGTCTTTGATGCATAAAACGCGACCTCCCCCTCTCCTGGACTCCTGCTCTCCCTTCCTCCCTGCCTCCCTCCCTCCCCCTCTCTCTCTCCCTCCCCCCTCTCTCTCTCTCCCTCTCTCTCTCTCTCTCTCTCTCTCCGACAATCTTCAATTCTGTCGCACGCATCCGACACACAAACCTTGTTGGTCCCTCTCCCTTTATCTCCGTCTCTCCCTCTCTTTGTGTGTGTGTGTGTGTGGGGGGTGAGGGAGTCCTGGATTAGGGGGTATCCGGACAGCCGGACTATGTACATCGTCCGAACTATTGAAGCGTGAAGATACAAGACTCAAGACTCCGTCCCGTGTCCGGATGGGACTCTCCTTTGTGTGGAAGGCAAGCTTGGCGATCCGGATATTGTGTTTCCTTCCTTGTAACCGACTCCATGTAAACCCTAGCCCTCTCCGGTGTCTATATAAACCAGAGAGGTTGGTCCTTAGAAGGCCGATCACAATTACAATCATACCATCATAGGCTAGCTCCTAGGGTTTAGCTTCTACGATCTCGTGGTAGATCTACTCTTGTACTACTCGTATCTTCAATATTAATCAAGCAAGAAGTAGGGTTTTACCTCCATCGAGAGGGCCCGAACCTGGGTAAACATTGTGTCCCTTGCTTCCTGTTACCATCAGCCTAAGACGCACAGATCGGGACCCCCTACCCGAGATTCACCGATTTTGACACCGACATTGGTGCTTTCATTGAGAGTTCCTCTGTGTCGTCACTTCAAGGCTCGATGGCTCCTTCAATCATTGTCAACGACATAGTCCAGGGTGAGACTTTTCTCCCCGGACAGATCTTCATATTCGGCGGTTTTGCACTGCGGGCCAATTCGCTTGGCCATCTGGAGCAGATCGACAGCTACGCCCCTGGCCACCAGATCAGGTTCGGAAACCTGAATTACACGTCTGATACCCGCGGAGATTTGATCTTCGACGGATTCGGGCCTATGCCAGGAGCACCGGACAGTCACAGCGAGCACAGCTTAGACCTGCTGTCGGACGATGCTCGGGGTATCACCCCTGCAGTAGCCCCGGACTGAAATTCGGAGCAGGCTGCGTTGCCTAAGGACGAAGGGATGGACTCCGCCCCGTAGGCCGTACACTCATCGGCGGTAGAGCCGAACACAGGCCTCACTTCTAAAGAAGCCTGTGACTCCGGACCCTCGGATTCGTCTCCGGTTGTAGGTTCCGGTCTATGCGCTCCCGAGCCCGCCGAGCCTGGTTGGTCCCCAGTAATGGAGTTTACCGCTGCGGATGTCTTCCAGCACTCGCCCTTCCGCGACATGCTGAACTCATTAAAGTCTCTCTCTTTGTCAGGAGGCTCTTGGCCGAACTATGTCCGGCTCAAGTGGGAAGCAGGCGACGAAGGAATTCGCCACCCACCCACCACCCACTTCATCGCCACGGTTGAAGATTTAACCGACATGCTTGACTTTGACTCTAAAGGCATCGACAGTATGGACGATGATGCAGAAGAAGATTCAGAATATCTGGGGCGCCGGACCACCACCTCGTCACACGATATATACATGGTGGATACGCCCAAGGAGGACGACAGCGACAATCCGGAAGATAAAACCCCTGGGCAAAAGCCAAAACGACGACGTAGATGCCGCTCAAAGTCTAGCAACAGTAAAGACAGCGACAAGAGCGCTAGAAAGATGGACACACCAGTCAACTCCGAAGGCAACAACGACCACATGGACCCAGCGATGGAGCAGGAGGAGCCAGGTCATGCCGAACACAGTTCGGAGCGGACGCCCGATCACGATGATCCCGAGGGACGAGCCCATCAAACCGCCCCAGGACAAGAACACAGTCCGGACGATGATGCATTCATCATCCCGGAAGCGCACGTGGAATGAGATAACCTCCACAGAAAGCTTATGGCCACCGCAAGAAGTCTAAAGAAGCAGAAGCAACGGCTCAAAGCCGCACAGGAAACGCTCAATCGCAGATGGAATAAAGTGCTAGACACTGAAGAAAGATGCGGCGACGATCGCCATACAAAGAGCTATCCAAAACGTAAGCTACTGCCAGAATTCGACGACGAGGCCGTTCCACCAAAGAATAACATGACCAGGAGGCCAGACGTACCACTTCATAACCGCGCTAGAGCGGCCATCGACGACGCGCACGATCTACGAGAGCACCTGGACAAGAAAGCCGACGCGGCCAGGTCCATATACGGATCCAAGGGACACACCCCGGCGAGGGACTATGGTCACCAAAAGGATCATACCAAACAAATACCAGTTCGGAATAAGGACCGGACACAACAACAGCTGACAGCATGCCACAACACGTCCAGACACAGAGGGGTTGCTCACCCCCTGTGCTTCACCGAAGAAGTACTGGACCATGAATTCCCATAGGGTTTTAAACATGTGAATATAGAGGCATACGATGGAACGACAGACCCAGGGGTCTGGATCGAGGATTTCATCCTGCATATTCAAATGGCTCGTGGGGATGACCTCCATGCCATCAAATACCTTCCCCTCAAGTTGAAGGGACCAGCTAGACACTGGTTGAAAGGCCTCCCCGAAAATTCAATTGGGAGTTGGGAGGAACTTGAGGACGCTTTTAGGGCCAATTTTCAAGGGACTTATTTCCGGCCTCCGAATGCGGATGATTTAAGTCACATAATCCAACAGCCCGGAGAGTCCGCCCGCAAGGTTTGGAACAAATTCCTAACTAAGAAGAATCAAATTGTCGACTGTCCGGATGCCGAAGCCTTAGCGGCATTCAAACACAGCATCCGCGATGAGTGGCTTGCTAGACACCTCGGCCAAGAAAAGCCAAGGACAATGACAGCCTTGACAAGCCTCATGACCCGCTTTTGCACGGGAGAAGATAGCTGGCTGGCCCAAAAAGGCACCAACGATCCCAGCACGTCCGAAATAAGGGAAGCCACGGCGTAATAAAAACAAACGCCAAAACAAGGAAGAGAGCCCGGACAACACAATGGTCAATGCCGGATTCAGGGGCTCTCGACCCGATCATCAAAAGAAGCCATTTAAAGGCAGTAAAGAGGGACCGTCTGGTCTGAACAGAGTCCTGGACAGACTGTGCCAAATTCATGGCACCCCCGACAAACCTGCGAACCACACGCACAGAGAGTGCTGGGTCTTCAAGCAGGCCGGCAAATTAAATGCCTAACACAAGGGAAGGGAAACACCAAGTGAAGATGAGGATGAACCTCGTCAGCTGAACACTAGAGGACAGAAAAAATTCCCACCAGAGGTTAAAATAGTAAACATGATCCACGCAACTCACACATCCACGAGAAGGCACGAACGCGCGCTAAACGCCGCGTACACTATAGAGCCCATCGTACCCACACCTAACTACCAGATGGCATGTCTGATCACTTGTGATCACATGGACTGCCCAACTAGTATTCAGCGCGGAGGATCAGAGGCCTTGGTGCTTGACCCAATAATTGACGGATACCATCTCACCCACGCCCTCATGGACGGCGATAGTAGTCTCCATTTAATATACCAGGACACTGTTCGCAGAATGGGGATAGACCCATCCAGAATCAGCAAAAGCAACACCTCCTTTGAAGGGTAATACCAGGCGTTGAAGCCTATGGCAGGGGCTCCGTCATGCTGGAGGTAACATTCGGCTCCCCAGGAAACTCCAGAAGCGAAGAACTACTCTTCACCATTGCACCCTTCCAAAGCGGCTATCATGCATTGCTTGGAAGAATGGCCTTCGCCCGCTTCAACGCATTACCACATTATGCCTACCGTACACTCAAGATGCCCGGTCCACGTGGCGTCATTACCATTGATGGAAACACATAGCGCTCCTCAGCGCAGAGGAACACGCCACGGCCCTAGCGGTCGGACTATAAGCAGCCTCTAATATCAAAAATTATGATTGGTCATTAAGACCACAAACGCGGTTAGACGAGTCCGGCGGCCCGGATAAACCAAGGTACCGTATATGTAATCCCATAGAGGACACCAGGGGCTATAAATATTTAATACAACCCCACACTTGGCTCAACCTTATTGGCAGGCCGACATCTTACACATTTATTATCCATCACATACTTACGTTGTACTCTCCTACGAGTTTTTTTTACAGACAACATTCGCGCGACACCTTTCCAGGATACGGCACAACAGAGACAAAGGCGCAAACGTGCAGCAGGGCCCCGCTCAAAGGTTTCTCTTTAGATTAAGCCCCTATGTAAACCTTTTATATTGCCTCTTGTTATTTAACCATCCCATGGGTTCCATACCTACAGAGGGTACTGCCGTTATTGTCATTTCGCCACGACAGATTAACGCACATACCTGGAAATACAGGGTTTATAATGAAAGGGCATTCTGCAGCCCATTTTTTGTTACAAAGACCGAATACCTTCGGGAGTGTTCGGTGTCACGAGTTTGGCCTTATATGCATTAGCTCCGAATCATGTCTTTGGTCAAATGTTGGGTTTGCCCAGCTCCTGGGTTTGCCGCCTTACGTTCCATTCTTATAGGGTAAGGCGGCCAAAGGAGAACTACTGCGATTGTGCCCTGGTTATTCCGGATGAGCACCTCAGTAGAGAAAGCCGAAAAACTGTCATGATACAGCGAGAGACTGTTCAACCACTCAAAGACTCACCGGAATCTTTAGGATTCCTCTGCATTAACGAAGGGTCGTTTCCCGGCCATGTACATATGCGCCC
Source organism: Triticum dicoccoides (assembly GCF_002162155.2). Classification (NCBI taxonomy): domain Eukaryota; kingdom Viridiplantae; phylum Streptophyta; class Magnoliopsida; order Poales; family Poaceae; genus Triticum; species Triticum dicoccoides. The sequence goes on along the minus strand of NC_041385.1, from coordinate 350,249,717 downwards.
CTATTCGGATGCACGCAAAAGTATAGGGGCTACATAGTAGCCCCACCATTAGACTCCCATGGCTAAGCGAAAGTGTTACAGCTATATAGTACGGTTGCCTTGTTCGACGTGCGATCACCTCCTTAATGGACCAAGACGTTCGATCAAGTGTGATTATGCATATTTTTCGTGAACACCCCTGCATTATGTGCAAGGGGGCCGAAGCCAACGACTGCTATCTTTCGGATTACACATATGTATATATATAAAAACGGCCGCACAGGAGACACAATCATACTTTCAGGCAAAAAGTATAAAAATAGCCTTACAACCAAAATAACATTGTTTTTACAATGGTTCGATCTGTCACTCGAATAAGACATTCTTCGAGCACTATGCCTCTATTAAGCAGGCACCTTCTGTTACCTGCGCCAAATAGTGCTTGGCCGGATACTATCCTTCGGCCGGATTCTGGGTCGCTACAACGGTGGCCTCCATATCTGTCCAATATGCTTTAATGCGAGCAAGAGCCATTCACGCAACCTCTATGCATGCCGACCTCCTCATGGCATCGATCTGAGTACGGCCCCAAGGAACTATTTCACCAAGCCAAAGTAACTGTCCGGCTTAGGCCCCTTTGGCCAAACATGGTCTATTACAGACCGCATTGCAAGCCCGGACAACCTATGTACAGCAGCCATCTTGTCACTTAACAGCAGCGGGCGAGTATGGGCATTGAATTGCGACCAGAAAAGCTTCTCCACTCCCTTATCACCTTGATCCTCGAAGAACTTAGCAGCATCAGCTGTACTCTTCGCCAAGTCCGCATACGCGTCAACAGGACTCCAGCGTCCATCCAGGAGAGCGTACTTCGGATCGAAAAACTTCGTCCGCAGCAAGTAGGAGCCCCCAGCCGCGATTTTTCCGGCCTGTTGAAGCTCCTCCCGCGCACCCCTGAGCTCGGTCCGCATCTCCTTGGTTGCATTAAGTGCCTTGTTAAGGTCGGCCGAACTATCCTTATGCTCCTTTCTAAGGAGCTCATACCGATCAGCGGCATTTTTCAACTCCAAAGCCATTTCGGCTATCTTTTCCTCGCTTCGGCGATGAGCAGCCTGTTCGGCTCTCAACTCTTCGGCCGCCTTTAGGGAAGCCCCATTGCTAACCCGAGCTTGCTCCTTGGCCTGGGAAAGTTCCACCCTCAGGGCCTCCACGGCAGCACCACCATCTGCAGTCTGAACATATTTCATTAATATTATGCCGCTCTCATATTTCCCTATACAACCTAATATGGAAGGCAGAGCACATACCTTGTGATTCGTCCAGCCGCTCGTTCACCAGCATGATATTGGCATCAATAGATCTGATCTGCCTGGTTAGTTCGGCAACTTCAACGGATTGGTCGGCGGCCGGACCCACAGATACCTGCGCGTATGCACAACGCAATCAGTACTTACAAAATATGATCCTCCGTTCGCCGCCTAGGCGGGCAACCAGAGTCTCAGGGGCTACTATCTATTTGGGGCACACCTAGCGCGTGCCTCACAGCCAAAAAATAGTGTATTTTTCACTACATACCTCAAAGCCTCTGAGCAGGCTTGTAAATGCTTCGTTCAAACCGCTTATAGCGGATGAAATCTTCTTGAGCACCATGCTCATTAATGAGCGGTGCTCCTCCGAGAGCGCAACTCGCTCCATTACGCCTGTTAGTACGTCCGGCCGGACATTGAACTGTGCTGGACCCTTCTCATCGCCCCCCGAGGGAGCCAAACCCTCCGGGCTCAGGGTGGCTGACGCATTGGTTTCCGGCTTCGGCAGATCCAGACTCCTTCGTGACGACACCTCGGTGTCACCCGCTTCATGAGGCGGGAATGTGGGTGGGGTCTCGCTCTCCATCATCTCCGAAGGAAGATCCCCCAAAAACGAACTCTATTGAGAAGAGCTGCTAGCCGGACTGCAAAGGAAGAATCCTGGTTATTGATCTAGGAGAAACACAGTACCTTCGAATTAACGATTGACTTACAGCTCGGTGGAGGGCTGGCCCGTAGGTGGGCATGACGCAGTGAGGGTGCCCATCGGGGCAAAGCCCCCTGGTGATACCTTTTTCCCTGACCTGGGCATCTCCGTCTCCAAGTCTTCAGAGGCGGCCCTCTTCTTCTCGCGTGGGGAGGAAGCTTTAGCCTCCCCTTCCCGACTATCCTCCTTAGGGGAGGTATCAATTCCCCCAGTTTGGGTGCGTAGCGTGTGAAGTTTGGTTTCTTCGTTCTTCCCCTTGTCTTTCCCTGAGGCCATTCTGTTGAGTACCCAGTCAAGCATCTTGGCCATGGTGGGACCCGGCGAGCCTTCGGGAAGTGGCGTCGGACACCTGATTCTCTCCGCCTTCCTGAGCCATTCCTGGCCACGGATGATTTTCAGAATAACAACTATGACAAATATAAAACAAGGTGTTCGGTATCAAGGTTACTTACTTGGGCATCTAGGCGATTGCAGCTTAGGCCCGCATCCTCGGTGGTGTCCGGACACTCTACTTTTGGTCTGAAGAATAATTTGCACATCCCTTCGAGCTTCAGGCCGAAGAAGTGCTTGACAGTACGCGGACCCTCTGGATTGAACTCCCACATCCGGAGAGGCCGACGTTGGCACGACAACATCTGTCGGATAAACATCACTTGCATTATGCTGACAAGATTAATGTCCCTTTCAAGAAGCTCACGGATACGTCCCTGCAGTACTGGTACATTGCTAGCGGGCCCCCAATTCCGTCCTACATTGGTCCAAGACGCTAGTTGTGGCGGAGGGCCCGAGCGGAACTCGGGGGCGGCCACCCACTTTGTGCCTCTAGGAGCCGTGACATAGAACCACCTCCGTTGCCACACATCGAATACTTCTGGGAAAGAACCCTCTGGCCATGGGGCATCGGCGTTCCTGCTTATTATGGCACCTCCGCACTCCGCATGTCGCCCCTCGATCATCTTCAGCTTCACATTAAAGGTCTTGAGCCATAAGCCGAAGTGTGGGGCGACGTGGAGAAAAGCTTCGCACACAATGATGAACGACGAGGTATGGAGGATAGCGTCTAGAGCCAGATCATTAAAATCCAACCCGTAATAGAACATGAGCCCCCTCACAAAAGGATCGAGGGTGAGGCTCAAGCCGCGGAGGAAGTGAGGAACAAACACGACGCTCTCATTGGGCTCCGGTGTAGGGATGACCTGCCTGGGAGCAGGAAGCTAGTGCTGGATGTCGGCGGTCAGATATCCAACCTCCCTAAGCTTCGCAATCTCCTCCTTTTGAATCAAGGAGGCCACCCACCGGCCTAGAGGGTTGCATCCGGACATATTGGAGGATCCGGGGTGTTGGAGCTTAGGTCTTGGGTGCTAGAACTCGAGGTGCGAGAAGGCGTGAGGGAGTTGGAGAAGAGGCATAGGCCTCACTCCCTTTTTATAAAGGGGGTGAATATCAAGAGTCCTTAGGGTAACCGCTGGAGGCTTATCTAACAGCACACGGAGTCATGCCAATGGTCGTCATGGGGTCACGCATGCCCGCATTAATGGAAGATCCCGTAATAAGAGGAACACGATCTCTGCCTTGACAGGACGTGCCAATAAAACTGCCTCGCAACGCGAGTCGAGGTGGGGCAAGAAACACCGGTTCATGTTGAACCGGGCCACAATGCGAAGGTGCGACGTACGAAGATCACCGACAGACCAGATTTACGTTAGTTTCCTACAATGGTATGTGAGAATCACCTCGCGGATCCGGACACGGTCTTAGTGTTCGATAATTACTTTGGAGTATTCAGAGATGGAACCCGCCTTGCAATGCCGAAGACAAGACTACGCGCTGGACTCATCGTCATTGAAGCCTAGTTCAGGGGCTACTAAGGGAGTCCTGGATTAGGGGGTATCCGGACAACCGGACTATGTACATCATTCGGACTATTGAAGCGTGAAGATACAAGACTCAAGACTCCGTCCCGTGTCCGGATGGGACTCTCCTTTGTGTGGAAGGCAAGCTTGGCGATCCGGATATTGTGTTTCCTTCCTTGTAACCGACTCCATGTAAACCCTAGCCCTCTCCGGTGTCTATATAAACCGGAGAGGTTGGTCCTTAGAAGGCCGATCACAATTGCAATCATACCATCATAGGCTAGCTCCTAGGGTTTAGCCTCTACGATCTCGTGGTAGATCTACTCTTGTACTACTCGTATCTTCAATATTAATCAAGCAGGAAGTAGGGTTTTACCTCCATCGAGAGGGCCCGAACCTGGGTAAACATTGTGTCCCTTGCTTCCTGTTACCATCAGCCTAAGACGCACAGATCGGGACCCCCTACCCGAGTTCCGCCGGTTTTGACACCGACATGGGGGGGGGGGGTCTTTCTAGTTCGCATGCATATATACTCCATCTATAGGTCTCTCTCGCACACTATGTATGATACTCTAGTCCAAGCTAGATACCTTGGGTGCACTCATCGTACGCACACAAATTCCTTGGCTCGTTGCTCGTAACTCTCTCACGCACCACTCTGTCGTCTCGGAGCTCTTCCCCCCCTCTCTCAAACTCTCCATCTACCTGGGTCACACATACACATGCATATCTCACTCGCACTCGATAGGCCCATCTAAAACTCTATCTCTCTCCCTCGTTCTCTCTCCATCTCACACGCACACACACAATCTCATGCCTAGCTAGCCAAGTATGATGGTCTCTCACTCAATTGTAGGCACACGCAGTCCCCCCTATATGTATATGACTAGCTAATCTTAGTCTCCATCACAAACATGCGCATGGTCTATCTCGATTTCTCTCGGGGCATCTTTCTATCGCGCACGCACCTCCCTCGATCTCCCACCCATACAGTCCCCTCACGATCTCGAGGGGATCTCTCTATCACAAACACACCCTCTCTTCCTCCCCATGCGTTCGTGTTCTCCATGTGTCCCTCTCGACCTTTGTTCCTTGTTGGCCAGACCTCTATTGGACATGTGCTACAGCGGTGTCTCTCTCCGTTGCAAACAATCACACACTAGCTATAATCGTGTATCTCCTCGCCTCGCTTTTCTATCTCGAAGATGCATGTGTGATATGTTCGCATAAGAAATGAAAAAAACACACACTCTCTCTAATTTATCGTTTGTTGTCACTTTCTCTTTCACACAATGCAACCACATTTGCCGGTATGGGATGACCTTTATTCATTTCATTGTCATGCCTCTAGTCGGTGCCTCCAACTAGGGAAGGTTATGGGCGTGCTGTACCCTGGCCCGGTAAGCAGGCATAACCTTGTGTGCTAGTTGTAGTTATAGCCGGCGGGTCCCCGAGTGGGATCGTGGCCACGATGGTGGTCGTTGTGTCTTTGGTAGACACAAGGCCACCCAGGACTAGCCCGATGGGGAGTGAGTCGAAGTGGCCGGGAGAGTGTCATGGCAATGGAGTGGTTTCATCGGAATGCCATTGGTCCACCCGAATGGGAGTGCGAGGCCATGGGTTCCATGGTGTGGGTCCAGTGCTCTACCTCTGCAGAGTGTATTAATCTATTGATAGCCGAGTCCATGGTTAAGGACACGCTCAAAAGTAGGTCACACCATGGGTCAACATTTAATGAATTTTGCACACTAAGTATGAAGTTTGCATTGTGTTGGTGACGGGAAGGCCATCATGTTGATTTGGACCAGATGTTGGTCGTGGTTGTGATCGCCGTAAGGATCACGGGCCAATTATTGGTCGTGGTTGTTATCGCCGTAAGGATCACGGGCCAATTATTGGTCGTGGTTGTGATCGCCATAAGGATCACGGGCCAAATATTGGTCGTGGTGGTGATCACCGTAAGGATCATGGTTTGAGACCAAGTGTTGGTCATGGTTGTGATCGTAGTAAGGATCACGTGATTACCGCGGTATCGAGGATACTGAGTTGTTGTATATTCATGATGTTATGCGAGAGTCGTGGATAAAAATCAAGCTCCTTGTGGTCATTTAATTATTACTACGGTATTGTTTATACCAAGCTTGATTTGATCCTGAGATGATCGTGTGATGTCCGAGGTTGGTAAGTGATGCATGTGACGGTTACCAGATAACCCGAGTGGAATAAGTGGTGCAAGTAGTGTCCTCATATTGCATGCTAGTATCGTCATGTCATGCTCATATTGTTCTAGCTGTATCATGTTTATGTTGGTCATGCCATGTTATTCTGATGATCTCATGCTAATTCATGTTTAACCTATAATTGCCATGTTGTTGTCTATCTTGAATGCTTATGGTTATTGTGAGCTTGTAAGTACATTCAATGTACTGACCTGGCGTGTCATGCCAGTTTGCAGGTCATGCCGGATTTTATTGCTTGCTTGTCATGGTTTCCGTTCGTGCGAGCTAGGATAAGAGTTCCAGTCATTGTCCCTGCGGAGTGGAGTTCACCACAGTCCTCGTTGTTCCGCTGCTAGAGTATTCCGCTGCTTCGAGTTGTTCTACTGCTTGCATAGAGCAACGGAGGATGGCGTAGTGTTGCCGTGCTGATGTTATTCATTGTAATATTGGAGACCTTGTATTCATATTCGTGTAATAATAGAGAGCTGGGTTGTTCTATGCTAAGCAGTGCCGTATTCCAGAAGACTTCATCTCGATCTCTAGGCTGGAATACGGGGCGTTCCGGTTTTCTCTGAGTCGGGGTGCCACGACGCTTGGTATCAGAGCAGGTCTGGCTGTAGAGCGTCCTAGCCCGCTGGAACATTAGAAATCAGTAGTATAGAGTCTGGCTTGTTGATTGCATTTGGTTGCAACATTTGTTTGTTGCATAGCATGCATATAGCCTTAGTATTTGTGATAATGGTTTATCTGGTGAGTGTAGCTGGCATCGGTTCGGATCCACTATAGCTCAACCTTTGCATTTCTCTAGTTCCTTTTTCTTTCGATGTTTGGTGTCATTTCTGTCCCAGCAGAGTGATGCCAAGTGTTCCCGACACTATTTGCAAAAATGGTGCTCAGGTATCGCGCCGATGTCTTTCTTTCAGTCCCGCCTATCGTTTCGATGATAGACATGCTTCTATCCCGGATCGTTCTTTTATTTTGTCGTGTTGGCAACCCTTAATGATCTTAGTTATCAAGAAAGGGCAATGTCAGCAGCCTTAGTTTTTCCCCGCTATCTAATTCTTGGACGAGTACGGATCTTTTTCCGTCTGCTTGATAATGATGTGGTTGCGACCTTCGTGTCCCACTGCATGATTACCGAGTGCGTCCTCGCCTCCGAGCTAGTTCAGGTTGCCACCTAGCTAAGCTAGCACTTGGTGTAGCGTTGTTTGCATTAATTCTTCCACACAATTATTCGTCTTCGTGCACATCGTCACAGCATGCTAGATTGTAGAACCAGAGATCCCACGAGATTTGTATGCTTAAGTAGGCATGCATATTGTGTGACTAGCAGTAATATGTGACATTGATTTTGTGAATTGTTTGTTGTTGTGTGCTTTTGTTTAGTTGAGTTTTCTTTTGCTTCTTTCTTTTTGGGCCCCGGTGTTACATTATTTTTTCCCTATAAAGAATTGCTCATCCACCGACACCGGACTCGAAGAAGCAATAAGGATTTCAAAAATTTGGAAGAAGCTCAGCTAAACATTTTGGTCTACCCAATCAACTGCATTATAGCATTAATATTTGCTCAGAATTCCAATGGTGTATTGGATTGATTATCAGCATCAAGTCCCCATCAGTGTAAACTCCTCACAACAGTTATGATCCAGCCAGCAGGAAGACAAGTCAGATACAAGACCAACGGTATATTTTCAGATAGAGGTATGAATCATATACAAAATTTTGGCTCAGTAATGCAGGATGCTTGAAATATGTTATCATCCGAAATAAAGTCAGAATGTGGTATGCTCAAGAAAGACAGTCAAACCATTTTTCTCATGCAAATAATCGGCCTTAGAATATTATGGGCATGTGTATGGATTTCAGTCTGCATATCAGTATGAAGTTTTGGATATAAGAAACTCAGTCTTCTTCCACACGCTATCGGAAGAAATTTATGATGCAAGGCTCCTAAATTTTTCCTCAACATGATATGTGAACCGTTTCCGGCCCATGATACCCGGTCTTTCTCAGCAAGATACCTTGATAAAAACTTCTGATAGACGGAAAAGGAATTTTTCTGAACAAGCAATGCTGAGGAGAAGCTTCCCAAGTACGGAACTCGGGCTTCTCCAGCACAATAATCAGACCAAGCTTCATGTGTAAGCTATAGAGCCTTCTTCTGCACGATACCCAGACATAAGATTTGAGCAGAAGTTAACAAGTCTTCCTCAGCAAGCTACTCGGATGACTTCTCTCGTAAGCCATTCAGTCTGTGTCAGTATCACCAGCCTCAGAGATTATATGATGAGTTGCAAATGTATGGCAGTACCACTCAAGGACCAGACTTGCAATAATTTTGTCAGAGGTAAAATTCAGTCAAAATATATGCCTACCGCAAGGATCGAGTGTTTGGTGGCATATCGTTCTTATATATGGTGAGCGTGCATCCCAGTCATATTAGTCACCCATATGAGATGCGACAGTGATCCAACAGATATACCTAAGAATAGTAAGGATTCAACAACCTCGCCAGTCAGGCAAAGGAAAATAAGTAGAGATACATCTCATGTGATGCAAGGAGAGATAAGATCTGGAGATGATATCACCGAATCAACAGTCTTGACAATGGTCATCATGGTCATTATTCCCGCAACTGACAAGGAGATATTATAAAGCCTTGTCACCTTCTTGTATGATTGGCCTCAGCAATGAGCTCCGTACCGATACAAACCCCGGATATATGTCATATGTGTGCGGACCCAGGTCAGAAAACAAGCACAAGGACTAATGTCAAAAATATTGCACTAATCGCATCCATGGTCATACGAAGAATCAAGGACACGTGTGGCCAAGTTATTTCAGTAAGCAAATAAAATCATGACCGTAAAAAGGATGAGACTGACAGCCAAGGTATGATGATTTTTGCACGACCATCGGGGTCCGGATACCCAAATCAGTTGGAGGCCATAATTCCATATGGATCCACAAAAGCATACACTCAAGGGCCTACTCTATTTACAAGGATTTTTCATATCCCGCTGACCCGCTTGACATGGTTAGTGTGGAATATCCAAGTCTGTTCTGTCAGATTCAAGATTCCTTTGCAACCTCAGCAGTCTGACCTCAGCGGCAGTATTAAAGCATATCACCGCCTATTACCACAGATGGGTATATTGACCACATGAGAAAAATCAAAGGCCGATCAATCAGCTCAGACCCGGTATACTCACCGATGGAATCAAGTACATGGTCAGTCTGTCAGGAAAAGCAATTGTCCGTCAGCCCCCTGTCGGGCCAGTCTCAAGGTGTAAATAAGTGAGGTATGACACTCTATTATATTGCTCCTGACAGAAGGCAGTCAAATCTCTGGTATATGCCACATGCTCGAGCCAAAGAAATAAATCAAGATAAATCAGTGCCACCTATGAGCCGTCGGATCCTGTTAGAAGATGGCCATGATAATTCTCATCATTTGTTGAAACCAGAAGGCCTGCGTTTATTTGAAGCAACCCCATGGCCGAAGTAAAAAGGTTTTCATGATCAAAGGAAAATTTATGCTCAGGTCCATTGGATATCACCGCAGATATGAGAAAATTCACCTCAGTAAAAAGATTTGGTATATGAGCAAAATTCTTTCAGAATTTGGGGAAAGGTGAAGCAAGCCACCCAAAAGCAAGGAAAGTTGATCATGTGAAATTCTTGTGGGAACAATAAATAAAGGAAAATAATACCCGAGTTGGAAACGGTGTCCTCAAGTCATACTTGTTCCCTGAGCAATCGAATCTCGAGGACAAGATTTCTTTTAGGGGGTAAGAGTTGTAACAGCCTAGATTTTGGCCCTACTCTTTTTCTTCTGATTTATTTGGTTTTTGCTCCGTTTTTCTTTTTGGAGTGGTTCTGTGGCCTTGCCACCTGGGAAATCATCCTCATTCCTCCTCCCAAGTGGCTAATCATTCTCAAAAGCTTGCCAAGATCATGTCACTTCACTCCTTGACCAAACCCTAACATATTTTTCTAGGGAAAATTCCTTTTTCATTAAAGGAATAACCCTATCTGCCCTAGGTTGTGAAGCAACCTATATTTCTGTCCATCCAAAAATCCCCAAATAATTCTCATAATCCCTTGGGGTCATATATAGCTCAAATATGCCCAAACATTCCCTTGGCCAGTTCAAAAATAATTCCCCAATATTCCTTTTTCTATTCTGCCCTGAATGACACTTTGTGAAGGAAGTGTCATTTATGTTTTTCCTAGTGGCTCCCAACCTTCTTGGGCATGATTATATGTCCAAATAAGTGCCTCATGCACAAGTTCAACTTTAATTTCCTAGCTTATCTTCCTCAGTGATTTTTCAAAGTTTTTGTCAAACAGAAGGCTTTGTGAAGGAAGTAATAGCTAGGAGTACCGAAATGAGTTGAACTTTTGCACACTCCTTAATGTGCTCATATTAACCCCATCCACCCATTTGCAGCCACATCCAATCATATATGTGAGCACATGAGCAAATCTTTGATTCTGGCATTATTTTCAGGTTGTGAAGCAAGTGTATCTTATATTGCTTCAAAAATCCTGATAAATTACCAAATCATTCTTATACCCATAAAACATATCTCCACCCAATTTGGAATCATTTCATAGACCCATTTGACCAACAAAATTATTCCAAGTTTCTGTCCAGAGGAGATGTTTGTGAAGCAAGTACGAGTTTGGCTTTGCCAAATGGTATGAGACTTTTTGAGCATCTTCATAAGACCAAATGAATCTACCTTGCCCAATTTGAGCTGAAGTTCACACTCCATGTGAGTGCATCTTGTTGATTGGCTTTGCTAAATGGTATGAGACTTTTTGAGCATCTTCATAAGACCAAATGACTCTACCTTGCCCAATTTGAGCTGAAGTTCACACTCCATGTGAGTGCATCTTGTTGATCTTCATTTCTGGACCAAAAATGCAGTTGTGAAGCAACTATATTCATTCTTGGTCCATTTCTCCTCAAACTTACCAGGATGAAAGTCCTTCTTTACCTCAACCTTGCAGACAACTCCATTGCTCCCAAAACCCTTCCTGTTGATCACTAGTGCTCACCCAAGTTTACTGCAGTAAACTTTAGAGGGTGATTTCTATTTGACCAGAGCCTTTTTCACATAACTACCGCCGTAGTTGAGACCTCCCTTCGAAGGACTTACCACTAGACAACATTGGCCAGCCATTTGGCTCTTCTTGATGCCAGTCTGCACGGTGACCACCGCTTTGGCATGCAATGGCCGCGTCCAGAATGGTTTCTTGCTTGGGCCCCTCCCCCTCTCGTCGGCTTCGTGCTCGTGAGGATGTCCAGTAGATAGCCCGCGTCGTCGCCGTCCTCCTGGACCTCTCTCCCCCTCCGTCCGCTTCCTCGTCGGCGCTCATCGTCGCGCGCCCACGGGTGAGCAGTGCTGACATGCATTAATGGCGCTTGGATGCTTCCCTCCCCTCGACCTCTTCTGCCCGTGAGCTCTGTGGCTCGTCCGCATCCCCGTCGTCATGTTCCCCGTGCCTCCCCGTGATCGATGAGCTTCGCCGGCGTGCACGGCGGTAACTGGCTCAGCCTCCCACGCCCCGCCTATTTATAGCCCTCCATGAGCCTCTCCGAACTCACCCCTCGCCATACCCACCTCCCAGTGCCCCGCCTAGCTTCTTCCCCGAGCTCGAGGAGCTCTCTGTGCCCCCATTGCCGCCATGGCCGCCGCACGGCCTCGGTCTAAATTGGCTCGATGCCGGCCCTCCCCCTCCTTTCTGTAGCCACCAGAGGACTCCCCGAGACCCTGCGCTCCTCCCCCCTCTCGCTTTGTCGTTGGAGGACCGCAGCTCCTCGTCCCAAGCTCAACCGCCGCCGGCCGCTCCTCTCTGATGCCCCTCACCGCGGCCGCCCTAGTCTTCCCCAGCGTCGTCCTTCACTGGGAACGGGCGCGGCTCGTCTCTGCCATCCCGTCGGTGCCCTCATCCGGGTGGGAGATGGCTGGAGCAGCCCGCCCCATCGCCGGCTGCGCGCCCCCTCCCGTGCCTCCTCTGTTCCTGTCGGGGGCAGGGAGAGGAGGAAGAAGACAGGAGCCAGGTGCCCCCCCTGCGCGTGGGACCCCCTGGTCAGTCCCTTAGCCATTGACCAGCCCCGGCCCCACCTTGCCAGCTCAGCGTAAGTGGAAACATAGTTTCCAAAATACGCTTTCAGTTTTCTGTCTAGGCCCCTATTTGAAAATCTTTTTCTTGCAGATAGGTCCCTGGAAGAAAACACCTCATAACTTTTTATCCGTAACTCCAAATGAGGTGATTCCAAAGCTACTTCTTCGTCTTGTCGAGCCCTTTCTGTTGGTGTCACTTTCATTATGTTTTGGCATACTGGAAATGACCATTTTGCCCCTGCCCTTAATCAGCCCCCTCCGAGAGAGAACGTTTTCCGGCGATTCTTTCTGCGAGCTTTCTTGCACTTTCTCCCGGTGATTTTTTCCACCCCAGGCAAGCCACAATACCCACTTGCATGATAGTCATGCAGTAGCCATGGTTTTCAACTTGATTCTTTATTAATTGTTTGCTTGTTAAAAAGATGGTTATCATTGTTCCGGTGATGTTTAGATTTGCATGTTCACTTTTGTGCTATGTTGTCTTGTACTATGTTATCATGTTCTACCTGCTAGTATTTCCTTTCATATGTTTATGCTTGCTAGTAGTACATGTTGATGTTGGTGATGGTCTTCGGTGTATGACTGTCGTCTGTCCCGAGTACCGTTGTTATGCATGTTCCATTGCATCCAGTTGGTTTAATACTTGCATGATGGCACTGTTGATATGTTCTTGCATGATATTTATTGTTGATGCTAGTGGTCATGATATGTTTCAGAGAAGTATGTTGGTGATGCATGTCATGGCATTATGACGCCGGTTATTTTCACTTTAAGTTGAACCTAATAATAACTCAACTTGAATATGTTGTTGACCGGGTCATGGTGCCGCTGAATCGAGTCTTTCCCAGTGCAACCACATTTGCCGGAATGGGACGACCTTTATTCATTTCATTGTCATGCCTCTAGTCGGTGCCTCCAACTAGGGAAGGTTATGGGCGTGCTGTACCCTGGCCCGGTAAGCAGGCATAACCTTGTGTGCCCGTAGTTGTTATAGCCGGCGGGTCCCCAAGTGGGATCGTGGCCACGACGGTGGTCGTTGTGTCTTTGGTAGACACGGGGCCACCGAGGACAAGCCCGATGGGGAGTGAGTCGGAGTGGCCGACAGAGTGTCATGGCAATGGAGTGGTTTCATCGGAATGCCGTTGGTCCACCCGAATGGGAGTGCAAGGCCATGGGTTCCGTGGTGTGGGTCCAGTGCACTACCTCTGCAGAGTGTATTAATCTATTGATAGCCGAGTCCACGGTTAAGGACACGCTCGAAAGTAGGTCACACCATGGGTCAACATTTAATGAATTTTGCAAACTAAGTATGAAATTTGCATTGTGTTGGTGGCGGGAAGGCCATCGTGTTGATTTGGACCAGATGTTGGTCGTGGTTGTGATCGCCGTAAGGATCATGGGCCAATTATTGGTCATGGTTGTGATCGCCGTAAGGATAACGAGCCAATTATTGGTTGTGGTTGTGATCACCGTAAGGATCACGGGCCAAATATTGGTCGTGGTGGTGATCGTTGTAAGGATCACGGTTTGATACCAAGTGTTGGTCGTGGTTTTGATCGCCGTAAGGATCACGTGATTTCCATGGTATCGAGGATACCGAGTTGTTGTATATTCGTGATGTTGTGCGAGAGTCATGGGTAAAAATCAAGCTCCTTGTGGTCATTTAATGATTACTACGGTATTGTTTATACCAAGCTTGATTTGATCCTGGGATGATCGTGTGTTGTCCGAGGTTGGTAAGTGATGCATGTGATGGTTACCAGATAACCCGAGCGGAATAAGTGGTGCATGTAGTGTCGTCATATTGCATGCTAGTATCGTCATGTCATGCTCATATTGTTCTAATAAGTGAACAGCCTAAGAAGCACCACCATCGTGGACAATGAACTGACTCCCGTTGCCGACCATGACTCACAGAGGCCGCCGTGACCATCGTTCTCCTCCTTGATTGGTAATGTGTGTATTGAATCACTTAGCAGTACATGTGCAGTTCCAATTTTGTTCATACCTACCCTTCAAATTTCCTGGGTGCTATTGTTCCCGTAAAAGTAATTGGTTATAGCCTCCATTGTCCAACAGAATATCAGCTTGTAATTGTGCGTTGCTCCTGTATCACGTTGTGCTTGGGTAGGTTTTTCATCTGCAACCAGTAGTGTGGCAAATGATGGAAAGTTTTTTAGAACTAGCAAGATGCCCATGCGTTGCACGCATCAAGATGCATTGGTATGAGTAGTTTATCTTGTGGGAGAAAAGGATGAACGAGGGAAGGCCTTATTTGCAAATCTGGAGAGGGGTATGGGTATCTTTTTGCAAAATTCCCATTGTTTCCTTCCTATCTGTCAGATATAAATCATTCGGCCTATATTGCAGGATGGCAGGCACACCATCATCACCAACTCTATTTTTTATAAGAAAAAGTATAGAGAAAAAAGTAGACAGTAGAGAAGTAGAGATAAATATTAAATATAAAATAAATATAACAGTAGAGAAGAGAGTAGAGATAGCAGAGACATCGGGAAAGGATCGCGCGCGCGCGGAAAAAAGCGGTCGGGCGTGCGCTAGTTTTGGCGCGCGGCGTCTGGCGTGCTTTATAAAATCCAACACCCTCCCACCGCTCCGTGCCTTGCCACCACTCTCTCCCCGCTCTGTGCCTCGCCACCGCTCTCTCCCCGCTCTTTCTCGCCTCGCCGCCGCCGCGCCACCATGCCGCCGCGTCACCAAGAAACATGGGGATACCGCAGCGTCTGCGTGCGCCCCTCCGGCGGCTTCTCCGCCTAGATCCGGTTCCACGGGATGCTCCTCGGCCTCGGCAATTTCGACACCGCCAACAAGCCCGCCCGCGCGTACGACGCGGCGGCGTGGCGCCTCCGGTGGTCTGATAGAACATTGAACTTCCCAAATGTGCCGACACGGGAGCGGGAGCAGGAGCTCGCGCCTCTGCCGCGGCTTAGCACCGACGAGGATCGTCGCAACAATCAGAGGTGGGAGCACTATCGCGCCATCGCCGAGATGGACGAGGAAGCCATGGTCCTGTGGTGCCAATGCTTTCTGCAGGACATCATCAACGAGCGCGAGTTCTACGCGCAAAGGAGGGCGGAGAGGGATAAGAGGAGGGCGGAGCGAGCCGCCTATCGCGAGGACAAGCGTAGGCGAAAAGCGGACACTCAATTCAACATGAGGCTAGGAGCAGCGTCGCCCTGGGAATCCAACGATGATCGGTTTCTTCACGCCTACAGTCAGACGTCGGAGGAGGACATCACCGAGGCGGAGTCGGACGACGAGGAGTAGTTGAATTATCAAAAATTTATCTATCAATGCTGAGAACTATCCTCTACTCTCTAGTCTCTCTACTTCTCAATCTCAGCACTGTAAACGATTTTTTAAAGCACCGCGCATTGCGATTCTGTTGGAGATGCTCTAAGATGGCAGACAAGTGCTTTAATGTTGCCCACAAGATGCGCGAGTATTACTAGTAGTATATTTTTCTTGCCATGTTGAGATTTTAAAACCATGAGTGCGAACATGCAGAGGAGCAATGAAGACCAAACACGGGATATTGGGGACATCTTCAAGGACCGTGGCAAGTTAAAGAGGAGCTGCACCGAACGTGTAAAACAAGCTTTGGTAAGTAACACCCTTTCAATTACTTTCGTTTAGCCTCGTGTTCTTCGATGTGTATATGTTGTAGTTTCTGTTTCTCTTAAGCCTCGTTTTCTTCGATGTGTAATAAGAAGAGTCTTAATCGTCCTAATGCTTTCGTTTTTAGCTTGATGTAGGAAGTGGGTGTTCTCACCTTGTAGTCTGTTTTTATATATTTTTTCCTTTTGAATTCACTTCTCCGAGTTATGTTTATCTGGCTTCTAATAAATGGATATGGGTTGCTCTGAGTATTGATCTAAAAAAGAAGTAACTTCATGTCAGGATGCAGTTCCTGCGAGGAGGGAAGTATGGTCAACCTCAAGATCATGTTTCCAAAATGAGGCTGGATTACACACAAGGTGCCAGTTCCCTAATGATTTTGGATTAGGCACAAGGTGCAAATTCCGAGATGATGCTGGATTACACACAAGCCAGGTGGAGTCATCAGTTGTTCGTGTCCTCGTGGCTCTAGTAAAGGCTGAAAGAAAGTGTACGGTAACCCTTGAGAATGTAGCTGAGTTCCTGAAGAAGCAAAAAGAGAAATCAGATGCTCTCTTCACCCAAGCCAAAGAAGAGATGGAAGAAGCCAGAAATAAGCTAGCAGAGGCAGAGCAGGTTAGGCGTCTCCTGCTATCTAAAACTGTTGTCAATACAAAATTTCCTTCATAATAGCTAGGTTCAAATGTTTATCCAGTCAGCATGCCTATTGTGATGTCCGTGCATCTACTGATGTGGCACAAAATATTTTTTTCCGGTCATGTAATAACAGCAATTACTTTCCAAACAATAACAGACGAAGCATTGGACATGGTATAGTTCACGCGCAAGCCCGACATTCCAAGTTCAACTTCCACATCAAATTCATGTTCACAGATATCTACACATTCATACATAATGTCCACAACCATGATTCACTTCAAAGCCAAAAAAATGTGAGGAGAGTTATAAATAAAGAAAAACCTCTACTAGTTCCTGCTACCAATGCGAGCATAACAAGTCAAGACCATGCGTAAATTAATTATATTTTGGTCATTTTTTTGTTCTAAAATGCCGGCCGGCTCGTGGAAGGACGTGTTGCTGGCACACGCGCGGATTCAATGAAGGCAGGCGGGGCAGTCTGAAGCCGATTGCACGCGGCGAGGAGGTGTGCTCAGCCGGGCCTGCAGCGAGTGGGGCCCTCTTAGCCGGCGCACGGGTTCAATGCCTACGCTATGAGAGGTCGCATCCGTGTCAGAGAAATCACTCCCTCCAGTCCTTTTTTGTTTGGGTATAACAAAATCTCGTTTTCCATTCACATTTTACAAGTAAAATTCATGGACAATCTTTGACCCAAAATACGATGGGGACTAGTAAACTAGAATGGAGGTAGTAGTTTTTTTAATCAAATAAGGGTTTCCCCCTTCCGATTTTCATTACTGAAAACCAGCATCTAAATCTAAACCATAGTATTTGCCCTAGAACTACCAGGTTCAACATCTCGCAACATAAACCCATACAACCATACACCAAGGAGGTACGTAGTACTATGAATTCCATTTTTGCTCCATACCAATTGTTCTAAAAACTACTTAGTACTTATAACGTGCTATTGAAAATCGGAACTCTTAACCCCGCTAAAAAATGATATTTTAAACGTGGCTACTCGATCTGTGGCAACTGGCGAGCCACCGCCTCCAAGTCGTTCACCTGTGGTCCCGACCATCAACTCCTACGGATCAAATTATCACGCGAGCTGACTATTCCTACAAAGGTGCTCCACCACGTACCCGATACCCACGAATGCAGCAATCGTGCACCTAGGGTTTTAGGGTTTATTTGTTAACGTTGCCTTTACGTAACACTCATGTGTGCGAGACAGCGAGAGACCGACTGCGTGCGTGTGCCTCTTCTCTTCGTATATGTACTCCACCGTTTGTCTGGTGTCCAAAAAATTATAATAACTACTAGCAATGTGCCAATGCGTTGCCACACGATCAAAGTAGATTAATAAATATTCACCGATTTGATAGAAAATAATGTCTAGTTTTGAAATACCTATATCACTAAAAATATGTTATGTTTCACTCAAAATATATTCCTTTGGCGGTTTTGATGAGATAAGGGAGGAATGTTGTTGGTTTCAAGATTTGAGAAGTGGTATATGTCTAATTTCTACTCTTACTAGCAAGATGCCCGTGCGTTGCATGGAACATCAAGATCATGTGGTACAAAAGGATGAACGAGGGAAGGCCTTATCTGCCAATGTGGTGAGGAGTGCGGGTAAATTGCCATATTTTCCTTCCTATCCGTCAGATATAAATCGGACGGCCTACACTGCAGGATGGCAGGCCCACCATCATCACCAACACTGTTTTTTATCCCTACTCTTATAAAAATCATAGTCGGTGATGATCGTGTGCCTGCCATCCTGCAATATAGGCCGTCCGATCTATATCTGACGGATAGGAAGGAAACTATGGCAATTTTGCAAAAAGATACCCACACCCCTCTCCACATTTGCAAATAATGCCTTCCCTCGTTCATCCTTTTCCCCCACAAGATAAACTACTCATACAAATGCATCTTGTTGTTCCGTGCAACGCATGGGCATCTTGCTAGTTGTTGCAAAAAGCCCATGTGTGTGAGAGAGACAGGGAGAGAGGAGGAGGACAGAGTGCATGTGTGACAAAGACACAAAGAGTGTGTGTGCGAGAGGTATCAGCTAAAATGAGGCGATAGTGTGTGTGTGCACGTTCAGGAGGGCGTGTCTCGAGAAGGGAAGAAAAATCTATATAGATACAAGGAGCGGGAGAGAGACATGTATGCGATAGTGGAAGCATGAGTGTGCGGGTGTATAAATCTATCTAGAGGCTAGTCGATAAATGTTTGTGAGAGAAATACGAGTCGGGGGTGCGAAAGTGAGAGTTTTGTGTGTGTGTGTGTGAGAGAGACGGTAGTTAGCAAGGGGAGTGGAAGCAGGAGTTGTGTGTGTGAGAGAGAGATAGAGGGGGGGGGGGAGTTTGTCTGATCGGTAAACAAATGAATAATGTCAGTCTGGGATGGAGACGAAAAGGAGACCGCAACAAATGTTGTGTCTACAGGAGAGAGAGAGAGTAATTTTAGTGGTATGAGTCATATCTAGAGACATATAGGGTGTGTGAGAGAATCCCATAGAGAGAAAGACAAAGTGAAAGACTAGTGGAGACTGTGTGTGTGGCGATGAAAAAGAAAGCTTAGGTACTGAGCGATACCAGAGAATAGTAGAGACGTGAGAGATAATGAAAACCTTGTAATGTATAATGATAGGGAGAGTGCCACTTCTCAAGGGAGACGTCGAGAGACCATGTTTGCGAGGATAGGAGAAACATGAAGTGAGCGTGCGGGTGAGGTGGAGAAAAGAGAGTGATAGCTACATGAAGGAGCATGCATGCGAGAGAGATGGGCGTGAAAGGAGTGAACATAAAAGGGATTCAAATATTTGAATTCGAGATGATGATACATGTAATCCATACTCGAACCAAAATTGATCTATCAAACATGCATACTCATATGAATTCACGCGCATCTATGTTATTTAATATGTAGATATTACTGATCCCTACATTTTAGTAGAACATAATTTGCTTTAAATTTTTTGAATTCAACCTTATGATTTCGAGATCATTGTATTTGTAAATCATATTATACATATAAAGGAGCAGAATTCTTTGTTGTGCTTTTGAAAGTATATATAAAAAATGATGTATATAGAATTTAATTCCAATCAAAAATGGATCCCGCTCGAAAAAATAGAATACAAACGGGATTCGGATTGAGTTGGCACGGTAAACGTGCACTCTGCAAAATTTGAACGAAGCGGGGAAAGTCGCGGTAACCGCCCGAAACCAAAATCTGCGAGATGGAAATTACTACTCCTATCCCTGCCACGCAAAGCCTATCTGCTCGATTTCTATAGGTTTCGATAGGGGTAGGTTTGTAATTTCACCCAAACGTGACATAACTGCCTCTCACCCGGATTCATACACGGTGGGCGCCAAAACACAGTGTGTCCTCATCCGAAATTGACTCCCTCCCTGATTCATACACGGTGGGCGCCAAAAACAAACTCTTGTCAGCAAATATTCGGTGTATGCGAAATTACCGTCCTATCCCCAACCGACTAATATTGTTGTGATGTAGGAAATTTGAAACGTGGGCTAAGTTTGTAAATTTCCTCGCATTTAAGACAAGCGCGCCCTGAATACATGGTTCCCCCTTCCTCTCTACCTCCCTTTTCCCCATTCGTACTCTGTGGGCGCCAAAACACCCTCTCCACCCCAGCCTCCTCCATCTGCCACCCCATCCACCGCCGTCCTCCTCCACCATGCCGGAGCTGATACCACGACACCGCCGTCCATTACAAGAGATCGACCTCTCTCATCCACGG
This sequence comes from Triticum dicoccoides, assembly GCF_002162155.2. Lineage (NCBI taxonomy): Eukaryota > Viridiplantae > Streptophyta > Magnoliopsida > Poales > Poaceae > Triticum > Triticum dicoccoides. Next base: position 350,229,472 of record NC_041385.1, on the reverse strand, counting down.
CTTCGGACCGGGATCCTTGCATCCTGTCCTCTTGCTTCATCCCCACCGTCGTCCACCCTTCCGGCGCCGCTCCTACGACCGTCTCGTCCACCGCGCGCCGCCGCCACCGTCTACCCTCCTAGATCTGCTTCCACGCCGCCGATAGCCATCGCTACCGCAGCACCGTCAAATTCTCAGCAGATGCATACACGGCGCCGCACAAGAGGCGGTACTCTTTCGTATCTGCTCAACTTATTTATCGCAAAAATAAAATAGATTGCCACTGCTTTACTCTGATTTCTTGTCTTGGTTGCGAAGTTGCCTTTGTCCGGTTTGCACCTTCAGATCCGCCATGGCACGCTCAACACTATACTCCCAATGCTTATGGTTTTCCCCTTTTATATTCCGCACTAGCTAAATCACAGTAGACTAAATTTAAAATATGGGTTAGTCGATCTTTCAGAGCTCGCCGGAGTTCGCCGGTGAGAACGAAGGGGCTCGGGTGGTTGTGGGGGGCGGTGGTGGGGCCTCGCCGAACGAAGAAAACTCGACGCGGGTGGGGGTGGGGGTGGGGGCATGGTGATGAGGACATCAATACCATTGTTACACCCACAGCCCCTGCTGCTATACATACTGGACCAATTACTAGAGCTCGCGCACGCCAACTAAATTACCAGGTACTTTCATTTCTTGGTAATGATTCTAATGTTCATGAGAATATGATGCTGCCTAAATTGGATACATTTGTTTTGCTTACAAATGAAGGGCCTAGCTTGGAGAAGGATGAACATTGGAGCAAGAGAAAGCATGGAGATGATGGCATGCGCAAGGGGAACAAGAACGGAGTTATGAGTGATGATTTCAGGTCTTTGAAGCCACCATAACGAGTGCATGAAGCCTTGGACGAAATATACAAGATGCCACTTCATAAATTTCATCCAGAGGCTATTATAGGTGCTGCGTCACCTTTTTATTGGGCCAGGCCCATGTAATTTCGAAATACATTAGTATAGGCTATTTTTAGAGTCCGTATGTGTGGGGAAACAAGAGATAGGGTTGATTTCGGACCCCTCCACCAAGGGCCACGAAATTCCCCCTCTCTTCCTCCATATATACAGCCCTTAGGGCACCGTTTAGACTTTGGGTTTTGTTTAGATTAAAGTTCGCCATAGCTGCAACTTCGCGTACTTCGTTTGTGTTCAACAACCAGACAAAGGCGTCACAGAACCCCACCTTGATCAATAGAGCTTTCGTCTTATATTCGCAATATCCAGATTGCAATCTCAGTTTCTTGCTTGTTCTTCGTTTGCTCGCAGGAAACAGACCCTCGTGGTTAGGTTGATCGTGCTCCGGCGTGGTCAATAACCTCTCGGAGTTGGTTTAGCGATTGCTAAGGCACGACGTCCTCGCACGTTCGTAGTCGGATCGTCAAAGTTGACTTCCACCAAAGCGATATCCATCATCTCATCGAAAGACGGGACACCTTTGCCCCTATCAAGTGGTATCAGATTTCCAGGGTGCTCGGTGAGATTTTACAGTTTTCGTAGTTTAGATCGAGTCTTTTCTTCATACCTATAGTCCACGAAAAAGCCAATTTTTTTTAGGGTTAGTTCATCTTATCCGAACCAATCTGAGCCTTTGCATAATCTTTTCTGTATTTGCTTTGTTGAATTTGCGGTTGCATCGTCGTGTCAAGTTGCTGGTCCTAGCGTCTAGTACTTTAGAGTTTCGAGTTCTGTTCACAAGTTGTCACGCCGCCGCCGCACCATCGTCATCACCGCTGCCATATACCACCATCATCATCGCCGTTACCATATACCACATATCCCCGCCATCATGCTAATCTGAATCCACCTCCATCAAAGATTCGCCACCAGTCCGGGTTCCATCGCCCTGCAAATATCCGCCACCAGTCCAAGTTTCCACCAGATTCATCTCCGCTACCAGTCCTAGTCCGAGTCCAGTAATTGTTGCTTTGTTCTCGATTTCCAGATTACACGATACTCCGAGTCGTGACAGAGTAGGACTCCCCAACTTCCGAACCATCCGCAGAAGAAAAATAGTTCCAGTTTCAAAAAAAAAAAACTAAGTCTGGAAAATTCTGGCTAGGCAGTTTTTAGACCATTTGTAGACTTTTTCGAAAAAAAATTGTTGCGGAGCAAAAAAAAAGAGGAAAAAAAGTGCAAAAAAGGAAAAAAAAGAGAAAAAAAATTCAAAGTGTGCTCCTCCCTTGTTTACGTGTCGCGCCGTAATTTTGTTGGTGTTCTAGGCTCGCGTCTCTAGCACAGTCTAGCCTAGGACCAGCACTGTACCGTCGTTGAGCGTTTATTCAACTTTGCATCTCTGAATTGATTATTGCTGACCCTTTTTGCTACCATATTATAAGCCTTGCCAGTTCCACATACATCTACGTTGTGCGTTTGACTCTCCCTGGTAATCACTCTATCCAAGCTTTGAGAGTTTTGACTCCAACGGTTGCCGATCACCGCCTGCTGCTGGGTAAGAATTGGTAAGAATTTGAGATTTGCTTGACAGATTTGTGACACCCACCACCACCACTTGTTAGTAGTCTGTAGGATCATATTCTTGTGTGTTTCTATTGCTGCTAACCATGCCAGGATCACAAGCCGACGAGACTGTCTGGGAGAACATGACGAATAAGGATTTGCATGATAAATTTCAGCAAATGATGAGTGGATAGGTGCAAGATGTGCTAAACAGATTTGAAGAGGCCATGGAGAAGATAGATGGCATGTAGAAGACGTTCGAAACAAAGCTCGATAACAAGTTTAATGAATTGCTCGCGCGTCTTCCACCACCACCACCCGCTGCACCTAACGCACCTCTCCAACAACAACAACAACAACAACGACTACCACCATGTCGCGAAACAGACCTCTGCCGAGCGAGCCGTGTCCCTCTTGCGTTTGGCCAAACTGTTGGTGCTGCTGTTGATACTTCTGTGGCTCCTGTTGCTGATGCGGAGGAGGAGGATTATGTGGGAGATTACGAGGATGAGGTTGATCAAAATCAGAACTACGTGCAACCACCTGCACCACACCCACCAAGTCGTCCACATGCAAATATTCGCAATGGTAGGCCTGCACCACCACCTCAGGTACGAGATGATGTCCATATTCCTAAACTGAAATTGAATATTCCACCATTTGAGGGTAGATATGTTCCTGATATATATCTTACTTGGGAGTTAGAAACTGAACAACGATTTACATGTTTACAATATCCTGAGGAGAGACGGGTTGCTGCTGCTGTTTGTGCTTTCACTAATTTTGCATGTGTATGGTGGTCTGAACATTGTAGATTATATCCTATTCCAACTACTTGGGCTGCTTTGAAAACTGCTATGCGTACGCGTTGGTTCCACCATATTATCAACGTGAATTGCTTCAAAAATTGCAGCGTTTAAGACAAGAGAAAAATTCTGTAGAAGAATATTATCAGGAATTACAAACTGGCATGATTAGATGTGGTATTGTTGAGGAGAATGAAGCTATGCTTGCACGTTTTCTGGGTGGATTAAATAGAGAGATTCAGACCATTCTAGACTATAAGGAGTATACTAATATCACTCGTTTATTCCATCTTGCTTGTAAAGCTGAACATGAAGTGCAGGATCGACAAGCATTGGCGCGAACAAACTTTTCTGCAGGCCGACCTTCATCATGGACACCGCGTGCATCTTCTACTTCAACTGCACCAGCACCTCAATCAGGTGCCTCCTCCAGCCGTGATACAAGAAAACAGGCACAGCCACCGTTATCTGCCAAGAGTGCACCTGCCGGGCCTGCACAGAGTTCTTCTTCTTCCATGGCATCAACAAGGCACACAAGTGATATTATTTGTCGTCGTTGTAAGGGAGGAGGTCATTATGCGAGAGAATGCAAATCTCAGCGTGTGATGATTGCTACCGAGGATGGTGGATATGAGTCCGCTAGTGACTATGATGAGGAGACTTTGGCTCTTATTACACGTGAAGAACATGGTGGAGATGATTCTGATCATGAGACGCAATACATGGCTCCTGAATACGCTGCAGGTATGAATGTTTAGTTGCTCAACGTGTTTTGAGTGTGCAGTCACACAAGCTGAGCAAAATCAGAGGCACAATTTGTTCCATACCAAGGGAGTTGTGAAGGAACGTTCTGTGCGCGTCATCATAGACGGAGGTAGCTGCAACAACTTGGCTAGCATGGAGATGGTGGAGAAGCTTTCTCTCACCACAAGACCACATCCACATCCTTACTACATCCAATGGTTCAACAACAGCGGCAAGGTTAAGGTAACACGTACTGTTCGTGTGCATTTTAGTATCTCTACATATGCTGATTATGTTGATTGCGATGTGGTACCTATGCAAGCATGTTCCTTATTACTTGGTAGACCATGGCAATTTGATAAAAATTCTGTACACCATGGTAGAAACAATCAGTATACTCTTGTTCATAAGGATAAAAATATTACTTTGCTTCCTATGACTCCTGATTCTATTTTGAAAGATGATATTAATAGAGCAAATAAAGCAAAACAGGAGAAGAATAAGAGTGAAAATCAGATTGTGGCAAAAGAATTTGAGCAACAAATGAAGCCTAATAATAAACCATCTAGTGTTGCTTCTGAAATTAAATTGAAAAGTGCATGTTTATTTGCCACCAATCTGATATTGATGAGCTAGATTTCAGCAAATCTGTTTGCTATGATTTTGTGTGCAAAGAGGCATTATTTTCATTCGAGGACATGCCTTCCTCTTTGCCTCCTGTTGTCACTAACATTTTGCAGGAGTTCGCTGACGTCTTTCCACAAGACGTGCCACCGGGATTACCGCCTATTCGAGGGATTGAGCATCAGCTTGACTTAATTCCCGGTGCTTCACTGCCAAACCGTGCGCCATACCGTACCAATCCAGAGGAGACGAAGGAGATTATGCGTCAAGTACAAGAGCTTCTCAACAAAGGTTATATACGCGAATCCTTTAGTCCTTGTGCCGTTCCTATTATTCTAGTGCCGAAAAAGGATGGTACATCACGTATGTGTGTTGATTGTAGAGGCATTAATAATATTACTATTCGTTATCGTCATCCTATTCCTAGGCTAGATGATATGCTTGATGAATTGAGTGGCTCTACAATATTCTCCAAAGTTGATTTGCATAGTGGATACCATCAAATTCGTATGAAATTGGGAGATGAAAGGAAAACAGCATTTAAAACTAAGTTTGGATTATATGAGTGGTTAGTCATGCCTTTTGGTTTAACTAATGCACCTAGTACTTTCATGAGATTAATGAATGTAGTTTTACGTGCTTTCATTGGACGATTTGTCGTAGTTTACTTTGATGACATATTGATTTATAGCAGATCTTTGGAAGAACATTTGGAACATTTACGTGCTGTTTTTATTGCTCTACGTGATGCACATTGTTTGGTAACCTTGGGAAGTGCACCTTTTGCACCGACCGAGTATCTTTTCTTGGCTATGTTGTTACTCCACAGGGAATTGAAGTTGATAAAGCCAAGATTGATGCTATAGAGAGTTGGCCGCGGCCCAAAACGGTCACACAAGTGAGGAGTTTTCTTGGCCTCGCTGGATTCTATAGGCGTTTTGTGAGAGATTTTAGCACCATTGCTGCACCTCTCAATGAGCTTACAAAGAAAGATGTGCCTTTTCTTTGGGGTACCGCACAGGAAGAAGCCTTCACGGTATTGAAAGATAAGTTGACACATGCTCCTTTACTCCAACTTCCTGATTTTAATAAGACTTTTGAGCTTGAATGTGATGCTAGTGGAATTGGATTAGGAGGTGTGTTATTACAAGATGGCAAACCTGTTGCATATTTTTCTGAGAAATTGAGTGGGCCTAGTCTGAATTATTCTACTTATGATAAAGAATTATATGCTCTTGTTCGGACTTTAGAAACATGGCAACATTATTTATGGCCCAAAGAATTTGTTATACACTCTGATCATGAATCTTTGAAACATATTAAAAGTCAAGCTAAACTGAATCGTAGACATGCTAAATGGGTTGAATTCATTGAGACTTTCCCTTATGTCATTAAACACAAGAAGGGAAAAGAAAATGTTATTGCTAATGCATTGTCTCGTCGCTATACTATGCTTTCACAACTTGACTTCAAAATATTTGGTTTGGAGACCATCAAAGATCAATATGTGCATGATGCTGATTTTAAAGATGTAATGCAGAATTGTAAAGAAGGAAGAATGTGGAACAAGTTCATCATTAACGATGGATTTGTGTTTTGTGCTAACAAGCTATGCATTCCAGCTAGCTCTGTTCGTCTTTTGTTGTTGCAGGAGGCGCATGGAGGAGGATTAATGGGACACTTTGGCGTGAAGAAGACGGAGGACATACTTGCTACACATTTCTTTTGGCCAAAGATGAGACGGGATGTTGAGCGTTTTATTGTTCGCTGCACTACATGTCAAAAAGCTAAGTCACGACTCAATCCTCATGGTTTATATATGCCTTTGCCTGTACCTAGTGTTCCTTGGGAGGATATATCTATGGACTTTGTTTTAGGTTTACCTCGAACAAAGAAGGGGAGGGATAGCATATTTGTTGTCATGGATAGATTCTCGAAAATGGCACACTTTATACCATGTCATAAAAGCGATGATGCTGTTAATGTTGCTGATTTGTTCTTTCGTGAAATTATTCGCTTGCATGGTGTGCTAAATACTATTGTTTCAGATCGTGATACTAAATTTCTTAGCCACTTTTGGAGATGTTTATGGGCTAAGTTGGGGACTAAACAGCTTTTTAGTACTACTTGTCACCCCCAAACTGATGGACAAACTGAAGTAGTCAATAGAACATTGTCGACTATGCTTAGGGCTGTTTTGAAGAATAATAAGAAAATGTGGGAGGAATGCTTGCCTCATATTGAATTTGCTTATAATCGTTCATTGCATTCTACTACTAAGATGTGCCCTTTTGAAGTTGTGTATGGTTTCCTACCTCGTGCACCTATTGATTTGTTGCCTCTTCCATCTTCGGAGAAGGTTAATTTTGATGCTAAACAACGTGCTGAATTGGTTTTAAAAATGCATGAGTTAACTAAGGAAAACATTGAGCATATGAATGCTAAATATAAACTTGCTGGAGATAAGGGTAGAAAACATGTTGTGTTTGCACCTGGAGATCTTGTTTGGTTATATTTGCGTAAAGATAGATTTCCTGATTTGCGCAAATCAAAGCTAATGCCACGTGCTGATGGTCCCTTTAAGGTGTTAGAAAAAATAAATGATAATGCATACAAACTTGAGCTGCCTGCAGATTTTGGGGGTTAGTCCCACTTTTAACATTGCAGATTTGAAGCCTTATTTGGGTGAGGAAGATGAACTTCCGTCGAGGACGACTTCATTTCAAGAAGGGGAGGATGATGAGGACATCAATACCATTGTTACACCCACAGCCCCTGCTGCTATACATACTGGACCAATTACTAGAGCTCGCGCACGCCAACTAAATTACCAGGTACTTTCGTTTCTTTGTAATGATTCTAATGTTCATGAGAATATGATGCTGCCTAAATTGGATACATTTGTTTTTCTTACAAATGAAGGGCCTAGCTTGGAGAAGGATGAACATTGGAGCAAGAGAAAGCATGGAGATGATGGCATGCGCAAGGGGAACAAGAACGGAGTTACGAGTGATGATTTCAGGTCTTTGAAGCCACCATAACGAGTGCATAAAGCCTTGGACGAAATATACAAGATGCCACTTCATAAATTTCGTCCAGAGGCTATTATAGGTGCTGCGTCACCTTTTTATTGGGCCAGGCCCATGTAATTTCAAAATACATTAGTATAGGCTATTTTTAGAGTCCGTATGTGTGGGGAAACAAGAGATAGGGTTGATTTCGGACCCCTCCACCAAGGGCCACGAAATTCCCCCTCTCTTCCTCCATATATACAGCCCTTAGGGCACCATTTAGACTTTGGGTTTTGTTTAGATTAAAGTTCGCCATAGCTGCAACTTCGCGTACTTCGTTTGTGTTCAATGACCAGACAAAGGCATCACAGAACCCCACTTTGATCAATAGAGCTTTCGTTTTATATTCGCAATATCCAGATTGCAATCTCAGTTTCTTGCTTGTTCTTTGTTTGCTCGCAGGAAACAGACCCTCATGGTCAAGTTGATCGTGCTCCAGCGTGGTCAATAACCTCTCGGAGTTGGTTTAGCGATTGCTAAGGCGCGACGTCCTCGCACGTTCGTAGTCGGATCGTCAAAGTCGACTTCCACCAAAGCGATATCCATCATCTCATCGAAAGACGGGACACCTTTGCCCTTATCATGTGGGTGGCGGAGGAACACAGGTGGTGGGGGCTGGTGGTCCGGCCGGCGGCCCGTGCGGTGTTCTGTATGGGAAGAATCAGGGACGAGGAAGAAGAAGGGTTAGGAGATGTAGGATCTTCATCCAACCGCCTGAAATGATTAAGAGATAGCAGGGAGTTGCATTCTTAATGCGCTCTGGTTCATCATGTGTGGGCACTATGCAACCAATATTTTATTATCCAAAATCTGCTTGCTCTTCTTTACCATGTTCCTCTTCCGTTCTTCTCTAATAAGTACTCTCTCCGTTCCTAAATACAAGTCTTTGTATAGATTCCACCATGGACTACATATGGAGCAAAATGAGTGAATCTACACTCTAAAATGTATCTGGATACATCTGTATGTGATCCATACTGGAAATCTCTACCAAGACTTATATGTTGGAACGGAGGGAGTGTGATAGTAGTATAGTATGTTCCTTGTAGTGAAGATGAGCAGAGACATTTGCAGTGTAGAGGTCTATACGGTCGGCTGTGATGGACACTTTGAGCCTCTTTGATTTGTAGGATTTTGTAGACATAGGAATAGGATTTGTAGTGGCCTGCCCACATGAATCCTATAAGAATAGCAAGGAAATGCGGGGAGTTGTGTCGCCTTTGAGAGTTACACTGATATTAACAGTACCGCGCCTTCAGTTGAATAGAACTGGTATCCGAAGCCTTTCTAGCCGTACCGGCAGTACTAGCGCATATATTCCAGCAAGTTCCACTTTGCTGATTTTACTCTGATGCTTACGGTTTTCCCATTATATCTATTCTATGATCTGTGTAGCTGCTTTTTGTCGCACTAGCAGCAGTCCACTCTTGAAGCTAAACAGTGCAATGACTTACAAAATTGGCACCAAGGCATTGAGTGCCATTCTGGATGCATGAAACTCATACGCTCCCCACCTGTTGATTCTTGTTCAGAATATGATCCTAATGACTATTCTAACCTCAAGGAGTCAAAGGCAGATGGCCTGTCCTGTTCACCCATTTAGGTGCTTGTTGTAATTTGGCAAGGTTTTATTGATTGTGCGTATCTTGCATATGTTGTCTTGCATTTCTTCTACTTTGTTGCACCACCATCTGCTTAGTTTACTCATCATATATGTTGAGATGCCATGCCCATCCATTATCAAGACATATTCCATCTGTCATCATACCATGTTTTTTCACTCAAATGTTGTTCTTGTGCATTAGACATCAAAAAGGAAAAGGGTGATTGCCGAACCTGAAGGAGCACCAGCAAAGTCCTTGAAAAACGTAGTGGTGCCAGAGAAATCAGACAACATGCCACTTATATTGGCTGTACAACCAGTGACACAAAACATAGGACCGACTCCAGCAGACTGTACCCATACTTCACTGGCCACACCACTAGCCCCACCACACAGGACCTGCACTCGAGCAAAAGGTATACCGATTTCAGTTGCCATAGTACCAGCCGTACCACAGAAAAATCCCACTCTAGCAAAAAGTATAGCAAGTCCACCGGCATAAGACCTATCCCAACTGCAGAGACGGCCAATTCCTGCAGATTGGAACCCCATTCCAGTTATTCCCAGTTTAAAATACAATGCTTTCAATGTTGTTAGGGACTACGTGCATATATTCCCATCATGGGAAGATTATAGTGAAGACAAACACCATTTTCACATCTTCCTGTCCAACTTACGTGTAAGTGTTATTATTCATGGTTATTATTTTCCTATTTTCTGCTGAATGAACACATCAATGATTTACATTACATTGTTGTAAGTACGCGAGGGTCAATCTGGATAGTTATGACGAGCAAAGCTTGCTTGTGCTTTTCAAGGAAGCATGGCAGCAGTATCGGTGTTACCTGAGGAAATCAGACTTTGATGGCAAGTCTATAAACGAATTTCCGGTGAAGTCTCCTATGCTAAATTTAGAAGACATTTAATGGAAAAACCTTGTTATGCACTGGTCTCGTTCCCAGGATGAGGTACTGTCTATGAAATCACGTGACAATTTGAACTTCTACTTTTCCGCATGTGCCTTATGGATCTTTTTTGCAGGAAATCTACTCGAAGAAGAATTCCAGTTTGAAAAGAATGTCTGGATATTGCAAATATGCTGCCCGCTGCTTTGCTCTTGTTAGTACCCGTTGTCCTGTATCACTGTACTTGCATACATACCAGGTTCATTATGTGACAGTAGCATGCATGATAGCTTGCTTTTCAATTGTTCGCTCCAAATTATCTGATCTATATGAATGGTTACATTATTGTAGAATATATCGAATGCCAATGAATTTTTTTAGCTCTGCATAGTTCTTGTAAGTACATGCTATCCTTTATTAGTGTACTTATATTGACAGGTAGTTGTTCATGTACCATGACTCTGCAACTTATTTTCCTTTGCCCTCCATTTTCTACACACCAGATCTATATTTACTCTTACCATAAGGTTGGATAACACCGATGGTACTCAAGAAGTTTAGCTGTGCATTGCTCTTGGCTGTACCCCTGTATCGCTGCACTTACATTTATAGCTACTTGGTTATGTAGCATCACTCTTCATCTTATCTTAAATATTCTCCATTTTTCCGTATATTATCACATCTATATTTACTCTGAACAAAATGTAGAATAAAGGCAATGCTTATGAAGAAG
>NC_041385.1:350143799-350218256 GCF_002162155.2 Triticum dicoccoides | reverse complement strand
TTTATAGAGCCTGTCTTCACCAATAATGTAAGTTTGTCCTTCTCAAGCCTTCAAATTTTGTTGTGTATATTTGGTTAGGCATGACTGCAACAACTGTTTATTTTGGTGTTTGCATCAAATTGCATGTTTAAAGTTTATTATGTAGTTCATAAACAAAAGTTTGTCCTTCTCAATTTAAGTTTTCAGTTGTACAACCAAGTTCCTTCTTCATACCATGTAAACTAAACTATATAGAGCAAGTGATCTTCTTTTGCACTGCATGTATGCTTCTATTCTTGATCCGTAATCCAGTGGTGTGGTGAACCTACCCACTACAACACAATATCATATTCTGCAATGTCTTAACTATGAACAATGTCATATCATTCTACTATTATTTAAACCGTCTCTTTATTTGCCAATCTGAAATGGGATAAATTGACAGCACACTAACCATTGGTACTTATGAGTTCTTGATCTGTAATACAGTGGTGTCACGAAGCTGCCAACTCCTTCACAATGTCATTTCCTGCCATGTCTTGACCTGAACAATACCATATTGTGTTAATGCAATTTTAAACTATGTCACTTTATTCGTCAGTAAGAAATGTGATGAATTGTCAGCACTGATACTTTTATGTGCAGAACCTGTCATCTGTCTGATTGTTTATCTTTTAGAGTGAGTAGGATATAAGTGTCAAACAAGCGCAGTCTCATCAGCTTGCTCAGCTGCTTGCGCTGCAGCTCCCCAGCAGGGCTAACCTTTCTTGAACTCTATTGAAGTGTTGTCGGTTTTGTATATTATTTTGTCGGCATGTTTATTTGCACTGGTGGAGATCTTTGATGCCCAGTGTATGTAATTTGCTGTCTGCTTGTGCTTTATTATCATAGTGGCTAACTTTGATGCCCAGTGAATGTAATATGCTGTAATTTCTTTATTGTTGTCTAGGTTTTTTCTTATTCACGATGTTGCAGTTATTTTACTGTATATATATCCTGTCTTCGTAGTAAACCGGCCAAAGCATAAAATTACGGTACATAATCGGGCCGTCATGCAATCACGATGTATGATCCGCATCATGGGCCCCGTCATCTTGGTACGTTAAAAGGCCTATATGTAAACTAGCCCACTAGTAGATTCGGGCCTTGATAGAGGCGGGGTGTCCCGATCTTTCGATGAGATGATAACTATCGATTTGGTAGAGACGACTTTGATGATTCGACTACAAACGTGCACGACGTTGCGCCTTAGCAATCGCTAAACCAACTCCGAGAGGTTATTGACCACGCCGGAGCACGATCAACCTGACCACGAAGGTCTATTCCTGCAAGCAATCGAAGAACAAGCAAGAATATAATAAAGCAATCTGAATATTGTGAATATATATGAAGTATTAATAAAGGTGGGGATCCGTAAGCGATCTTGGTCTGATCGTTGGACACAAACGAAGTCCACGAAGTTGCAATGGCTAACTTTTAACTAAACAAATCCCGAGGAAAAAGCTACTAGATGGATCTACTTATATAGGAGGAAGGGGTGGCGGCCAAGGAGGTGGTAGAACGTCCCAAGGCATCCTAAAACCAACCCTAGGTCGTACAAGGCTCATGGGCCCAAATGGAGGTGATGCAACACCTTTGGACTTGTTGTTTGACTCGGATTCTGCTGCAGCGTCTGATTGTTTCGTCGATATCTCAATGCTCCAGACGAATTTGAAGGTGAATCCAATTAGGCTGGAAAGAGCACAAAATCTAGATTCCAACAAAAAAAGAATCACCCAATTCGGAGTCCGTATGAAAAAGTTGTTGGCGTTTTGAGTCAGGTATGTCTGTGCAGTCCGAATCTGAATCCAGAACGTGAGAGACTTGGACTCTATCTTCTCTTGGCCCAAAAGTGACGTGAGAAAACTTTTTGAACAACACTTAAACATCTCTTTCTCCCTTATCTTCATATGTGAATTGTACAAATGTCCCATACACCTGCAATTAGACAAAACACAAAAGTGTGTGAAGTATTTTTGTGCTGGATAACATAAATAAATTATTGAATAGTTTGCACTAGAAATCACCTGACAAATATGCATGTATGCAATATTTTTGGTCATATCCAAGGTAGTCATGTCCTCATCATCCTCCCATTTTTGAAAACAAAGCCGTCCTTGGCGTTGCTTAATCTGAAATGTGGCTAACAAAAGAGACAAGGTATACATGTTGTATATGTATATGTCATCCATTTTTACTTCCCTTGATTTTTGCACATATGACACATGTATACATGAGTAACTTTCATAGATCATAAAATATAAAGCCAAAATATTATCATAAGTAGAAGGCATGAATGCAACTCAGTTTGCACATATAAGTGAAGCTCTTATTCCTATCAAAAGATTGACAATATTCATCATTAAACCATCCCAACATTGGTGAATAAACCTTACTTGCATCAAATTTACATGCTACAACATGCTTAAATAAGCAAACATGCAGTAAGTCATTGGACACAAAATCATCACGAAGATTAGAGGTCATATCAAAATGATTAAACATTGGTTCTTTTGCATCAATAGTTAATTCAATGGGTGCACTCAAAATTGTTGGTATTTCAGTTGTTTGATCACATGATGCATTCATGATAGTAACATGATTCTCTAAAATAGGTGGCGTGCTCAAATCAACAGGTAACTCAACACATGATGTATTTAAGTTAATTAGGGATGCATCATTCTCATGTGAAGTTATATTATCAATACCTTTACTGTTACCTTGTCGCAAAGATGTAGCTGATATCGGTATGGAAAATGACAATGTACCATACACTTGAGATGATGTCGCACTCACAATCTGAGGTGTGGCTGCTCTAGTAGGTGCAACGGTGGAGGAATCAACCGATGGTAGTGAGCATGAATTGGAATAGTAGTTGTTGTAGTCACCCAATGCATCCTCCTGTAACTGTCTCTCAAAGGTACAAGCATGAACATACATACCAGTAATGCAACGAGGAATATACCTAAATCTTGCCTGAATATCACGGTTCAAACCACCAAAAAATCTATTCATTGTATCATCCTCAGATTCTTCTATCTCACAATGATGCATATAAGATTTGAACTCTTGGTAGTAAGCATGAACAGTGTTATTGCCTTGTTTAAATTGTTCAAATTTGCGAAGCAATTCACAACGATAGTAAGGAGGGAAAAATTGTTGTCTCACTACATGTTTCAAATCTTTCCAAGTTGTGGGTTGGTTATCAATGTTTTTCTTACAATGCACACTCCACCAAACAGAAGCAAAACCAGTAAATGCTCTAGTGGCAGCTCGTACTCGCTCAAGTTCAGAGAAGTCATGGTAACTAAAAACTTGTTCTACTTCAAGCTCCCAATCTAGATAAATAGCAGGATTAAATCTCCCCTCAAATGATGGTAAAGAGATAACCTGACCATGTGTTTGTGTGTGTTGTCCCATCTCTCGTGATGGTGAAGATGTGTTCGTCGTCCAAGAACTTCTTTCTCCGGAACCTGTCATGATTAGTAGAAACAAGAAACAAAATTCGAGAATAATGTTCCTATGAACAACTAGGATGTGGTTGTAACGTGCTCATAGTAAAGCAAATATCAATATCTTACAAGTTCTTACCATGCGACAGGTGGTGATAGGCAACCAGCGGTGTCAAATAATTCCAAAGATTGTGTAAAGCGATTGCCAGGGGAACATATATATACACGGTGTAGAAATATGTGGAGCTGGGTTGGCTATATATGGTAGCAAAAGATTTGCAATAATCAATTCAAAGATGCAATGTTGAATAAACGCTCAACAACGGTACTGTGCTGGTCCTAGGCTAGACCGGACTAGAGACGCGAGCCTAGAACACTAATGAGGTCAAGGCATAGCACAACTAGCATCAATGAAGGATAAGTAGCTCTGGACAGCAAGATATAAGTGAAGATCACAACGGCAGTAAAGATAATGATGAATAACAACTGCCAAGCATGATATATAACAACTCTCTCTCCAACTTTCCTCTTGAAAATTTTGCTACTAACTCAAGCTTTCCAATGAAAAAAGAATCACTCAATTCCGAATTGATATGAGGAGTCAAAGAATTCTAAAACTAGCCTGTAAAACTGGAACAAACTGTATGCGCGAACTTCGAAGGCTAAAAAGACCTATTTAGAAGCTGATTTTGAGACGCCAAATATTGAACCTGCTTTTGCAACTATTCAGATGCGTCTAGTCGCTAGATTTAATTTGAGTACTTGTGGAGCCAAAACGGAGTTCGTACGAGGAAGTTATGCCTTTTTACTGAACAGTGCACAAAACAGATTCCAGTCCGAATTCAACTACGAGATTGAGTCTAAATAGATCCGAATTTTGTTTTTTTTTCTCACACTTTTTTTCTTTTTCTTTCTTTTTTCTTTTTACTTTTTTTTTTTACTTTTTCTCTCTCTTTTTTCCGTATTTTTTTGTCTCTCTCTCTTTCCAAAACAAACTACATAAGATACAAATTGGATCAAGCAAAGATATGAACGATCTCAACTATGATTATGACAATGAATGGTGGGTAGCACATGGTGGAATTTGATGGATGGGTGGTGGACAGTGGAAGGGATAACGATTCAGCGGCGGCGTGACTAATGGGAACAAAACTCGAAACTCTAAACGAACTAGACACTAAGACCAGCAACTCGACATGGCGATGCAACCGATAATTCAATAATGCAAACATGAAAAGAAAATTGCAAAGGCTCAGACTGGCTTGGACAAATGATGAATAGATCTAACTTTTTTTTGTGGATTTTTCTTGGACAATAGGTAAGAAAATAAATCTAATATAGGGAAAACTGGAAATTCTCACCGAGCAACCTGAAAACTGATACCACTTGATAGAGGCGGGGTGTCCCGATCTTTCGATGAGATGATAACTATCAATTTGGCGGAGTTGACTTTGACGATCCGACTACAAACGTGCACGACGTTGCGCCTTAGCAATCGCTAAACCAATCTCCTGAGGTTACTGACGATGCCGGAAGCACGGTCAGCCTGACCACGAAGATCTATTCCTGCAAGCAATCGAAGAACGAGCAAGAATATGATAAAGCAATCTGAATATTGCAAATATATATGAAGTATTGATAATGGTGGGGATCCGTAAGCGGTCTTGGTCTAGTCGTTGGACACAAACGAAGTACACGAAGTTGTAATGGCTAACTTTTAACTAAACAAATCCCAAGGGAAAAGCTACTAGATGGATCTACTTATATAGGAGCAAGGGGTGGCGGCCTAGGAGGTGGGAGGACGTCCCAAGGCAGCCTAAAACTATGATAAAGCAATCTGAATATTGTACGACCTAGGGTTAGTTTTAGGCTGCCTTGGGACGTCCTCCCACCTGCTAGGCCGCCACCCCTTGCTCCTATATAAGTAGATCCATCTAGTAGCTTTTCCCTTGGGATTTGTTTAGTTAAAAGTTAGCCATTGCAACTTCGTGTACTTCGTTTGTGTCCAACGACCAGACCAAGACCGCTTACGGATCCCCACCATTATCAATACTTCATATATATTTGCAATATTCAGATTGCTTTATCATATTCTTCCTCGTTCTTCGATTGCTTGCAGGAATAGACCTTCGTGGTTAGGCTGACCGTGCTTCCGGCATCGTCAGTAACCTCAGGAGATTGGTTTAGTGATTGCTAAGGCGCAACGTCGTGCATGTTTGTAGTCGGATTGTCAAAGTCAACTCCGCCAAATTGATAGTTATCATCTCATTGAAAGATCGGGACACCCCGCCTCTATTAGGCCTTTAATAGGCCAAGTAAGCCGCCGACCCTCTTTTCACAAGGAAACTCAATGGGCTTTTAGGAGGCTGAGAACTAGATTGGGCCTGAAACGTGCCGAACAACTCACGGGCCGGCAGCAGCCGGAAATGGACCCCGGCCCATGATGCTGCGAATCAAATCATGGGCTTTTAATAGGGAATAATTGTCTCGGTCCTTGTTTTGCCCAATTAGATTATCGACTGCGAGCAGGCCGGATGCAAACCGTGTTGTAGTTAGGCCCAACTATATGACGGGCTTTTAACATGCCAAATTTAATATAGGGCCAAAATGTTAAATGGGCCCTTAACAGGCCGAAACTAATATCAGGCCGCATTACTAAATGGGCCTTTAGCAAGTGGCCCCAAAAGCATAGCGTCCAGTTGACGGGTCGAATCTGATATGGGCCATAATTTAGCCCAAAGCCTCTTAAAGGGCCAGACCTGATCTGGGCCGTAATTTGGCCCAGAACGTGGTAGGCTTTTAACGGGCCGGATCTCATATGGGCCATTATTAGGCGCGGAACGTGGCATGCCATTAATAGACCAGATCAAATATGGGCCGGCATTTGGCCCAAAACATGGCATCCAATTAATGGGCCGGCCTACTAGGGTCCTCAAAATCTTGTGGGCCTACAGCTGGGCCGGCTCATTAATGTCGGTGAAATGTCGTGGGCCTTTAGCTGGGCCGGCCCATTATGATCCGCAAAAATCTTGTGGGCCTTTACCTAGGCCGACCCATTATGGCCCGCAAAATCTTGTGGGCCTTTAGCTGGGCCAGCCCATTATGGTTCGCAAAATCTCATGGGCCTTTAGCTGGGCCATCCATTATGGTCCGCAATATCTTGTGGGCCTTTAGTTGGGCCGGCCCATTTCAACTTTATGGGCCGGTCCACGTGTCAACATATCATAGGCGCATCTCGCCCATTGGACGAGTGATACCTGTGCCAACACGGAGCTGGCACGTGTTTCCTGCAGCCAATGATGATTTTACACGTGGAAAATCCCCATTGGTCCGGGCTGTTAACGGGTTATCGGATCCAAAACCGGACCCGATAGCTTAACGGCGTTCCGTTACGGTGAATGCCACGTGTCGGTCACCCTTGACGAAAGCACTTCTGTGACATGCGATTTATCGTCATGGAAGTGGACACCTCCATGATGATAATTTTGGTAATGTCATGGAACACTTCTACGATAGCACATGTATGACTATCTTGATTCTGTCATAAAATCGTCATGGATGTACATGCATGACAAAAAACGTGACCTACTGTGACAAACATGTATCATCACGAAAGTGTATAATTTTGTAGTGCTAGGTTCAACTTTGATTTGTTCAGATGGTTTGGGTGTTCTATCATAACTTTTGTTAACCACAGTTGAAGCTTTAGCATGTTCCTTCATCCTAACAGGAAAATGTGGCTTTTCAATATAAGCAGTGGGAACAACTGGATCAACATTGTAAATGATAGTTTCCTCTTTAGCTTTTGTCGGTTCTTTAACTTTTTCTTTAATTGGTGGGTGATATTTAAACCACTTCTCCTTAGGGAGATCAACATGAGTAGCAAAAGATTCACAAAAAGAAGCTACTATCTCAGAGTCAAGTCCATATTTAGTGCTAAACTTTCGAAAAGCATCGGTATTCATATAAGATTTAACACAATCAAACTTAGGTTCAACACTTGACTCTTTACCTTCGCCGAGTTTCCAATCTTTAGAGTTGCGTTTAAAACTTTCTAAAAGATCCCACCGGAATTCAATAGTCTTCTTCATAAAAGAACCAGTACAAGAAGTATCGAGCATGGATTGATCATTACAAGAAAGCTGAGCATAAAAATTCTAAATAATAGTTTCTCTCAAGAGCTCATGATTGGGGCATGAATATAACATTGACTTAAGACTCCCCCAAGCTAGAGCGATACTTTCTCCTTCACAAGGCCAAAAATTATATATATAATTCCAATCACGATGAACTAGATGCATAGGATAAAATTTCTGATGAAATTCCAATTTCAAACGGTTCCAGTTCCAAGATCCAATATCATCGCATAGCCTATACCATTTCAGTGCTTTTCCCTTCAAAGATAAAGGGAAAACCTTCTTCTTCGCTTCATCTCCGGGCAAACCTGCAAGCTTAAATAATCCACAAATTTCGTCCACTTATATCAAGTGCATATCAGGATATTCAGTTCCATCTCCTGCATAAGGATTAGCTAGCAGTTGTTCTAACATACCCGAAGGAATTTCATATTCAATATTTTCAGTAGGTGCAGTAGGTTGAGGGGTAACAAATTGTGGTTCCAGTCGAGGTGAAGATACCCCAAACAAACCCCTCAAAGGATTGTTTTCCATAGTAGCAAGTGACAGTAAATTTCAGCATGTAGTAATAATGTTTCCTTACCAAGAGCGCTTCATTCCCAGGCAAAGGCGCCAGAAAATTGCCTTGATGACCCACAAGTGTATGGGGTCAATTGTAGCCCTTTTCGATAAGTAAGAGTGTCGAACTCAACGAGGATCAGAAGGAAATGACAAGTGGTTTTTAGCAAGGTAATGTCTGCAAGTGCTAAAATTTTAAGTAGCGGAGTAGTTTGGTAGCAAGATAATTTATAATGAGCAAGTAACAAAAGTAGTAACAAAAGTGCAACAAGGTAGCCCAATCCTTTTGAGGCAAAGGACAGGCAAAATGGTTTCTTATGATAAGCAAAGTGTTATTGAGGGTACATGGGAATTTCATGTAGTCACTTTCATCATGTTGGCTTAATAAATGTTCGGTACTTTGATAATTTGATATGTGGGTGGACCGGTGCTTAGGTTATGTTCTTACTTGAAAAAACCTCCTACTTATGATCAACCCTCTCGCAAGCATCTACAACTACGAGAAAAGTATTAAGAATAAATTCTAACCATAACATTAAACATTTAGATCCAATCGGCCCCTTATGGAATAGCGCATAAACTGGGGTTTAAGCTTCTGTCACTCTCGCAACCCACCATCTAATAACTACTCCACAATGCATTCCCTTAGGCCCAAATATGGTGAAGTGTCATGTAGTAGATGTTCACTTGACACCACTAAGAGAATGGCAACATACATACCATCAAAATATCGAACACATATCAAGTTCACATGATTACTTGCAACATGATTTCTCCTGTGACCTCAAGAACGAAAGTAACTACTCACAAATGATGAACATTCTCAAGATTAGAGGGGTATTAAATAACATAATGGATCTGAACATATAATCTTCCACCGAATAAACCATATAGTAATCAACTACAAGATGTAATCAACACTACTAGTCAACCACGAGCACCAATCTATAGTTTTGATACAAAGATTGAACACAAGAGATGAACTAGGGTTTGAGAGGAGTTGGTGCTATGAAGATGTTGATGAAGATAGCCCTCCCAAGATGGGAGAGTTGTTGGTGATGATGATGACAATGATTTCCCCCTCCGGGAGGGAAGTTCCCCCGGCGGAATCGCTCCGCCAGAGGGCAAAAGTGTTCCTGCCCAAGTTCCGCCTTGAGGCGGCGGCGCTTCGTCCTGAATGTCTTCCTCCTATTTTTCTAGGTCAAAATGACTTATATACTAGAAGATGGGCACCGAAGGTGGGCCGAGGAGGGCAGCACCCACTAGGGCACGCCTGGGCCTCCTGGCGTGCCCAGGTGGGTTGTGCCCACCTGGTGGCCCTCCTCTAGTACTTATTTGCTCCAATATTCATTAAATATTCCATAAAAAATCATTAGGGAGTTTCAGCTCATTTGGAGTTGTGCAGAATAGGTAGCTTGACGTAGCTTTTTCAGGTCCAGATTTCCAGCTGCCAGAATTCTCCCCCTTGGTGCATACCTTGCATATTATGAGAGAAGACATTAGAATTACTCCAAAAACATTATTATACAATAAAACAACATAAATAACAGTAGGAAAACATGATGCAAAATGGACGTATCACTTGACTTGATTCTAGAAGGGCACGATGCACCTCAAGAGCTTGTGCTTCACGTTGTTGTTATTGAAGATGTTGAGCCTCGGCATCTTGTTTTTCTTGGTGTTCGCGCGCTCTCTCTTCCTCTTGGTGATGTTAACGTTTCCTTTCTTGTGCTTATGCAAGAGTAGCTTAGTTTTGGCGATGACGATGTGCTTGCTCGTCGAATTGCTCTTGTGCATGATTGTCGTGGAGACGATTGCGAGTTTCTTGACGGTCTTGGCACGCGGCTCGACATAGAGTGTTTGATGTTGGTGTACTTGAGCCGGAGATGGTGTCGTCGGAGTGTCGACTCGAGCGACTCCATCTTGAGTAGGACGAAGTGGAAGAATGGCGGTTCACCAATAAGGCACGAATCTCGTCCATTCTTGCATCGTTCTCTTGTTTATGTGCGTCGAGCTTGTTGTCGAAGTAGTCTCTTGTTTGTTGCTCTGTGAGATTGTCGATGTGGTCCCTCATTACTTGTTCTTGATGCAAAGCTAATTGTGCACCGAAGAGGTGGCTCTTGGTGACATAGGATGACATGTCGTCATCTTGCTCGATGAAGAGTGGGTTGGTAGAAGAACGTGTCCTATCCATCATTCCAAGCAAAGATGTGAGTGGGAGAAAGAGAAGAACTTATACCAAATGTACCTTGACCGATGTTGAAGATGGATAAATGATCACTCAAATGTGGAACAAGGAAATAACACAGTTGGTACCAATTCTTGTCGGTTCTCACACCTACACAAGTAAAATCTTATGGCGGAGCTCGGTTAGGATGGTGGCACAAAATTTGATGCAATTGTTAGTGAGCCTAAAAAATGTTGCAAAAGATTCACAAATTTGCAAATACACCAAGTAGACCAATAGCAAGATATGGTACACGGAAACACACGCGCAAATAGATAAGTGGGGTCATGCAACTAAGGAATGAGCCAAAATGTGGAAACCACGAAAATGCTCTTGTTGCACAACACTAGAGAGACGCTAGCATGATTGCACAATAGGCGGATACGGAACTTGTGCACAACCTACTAAGCAAAAATGCAACGACTGCTATCCCAAGTATGCTATATGTATGGTATTCCAGTGATATGATCCAAGATGATCGAGTATGACAATCTTAATGTAGTATGATGCTATGGTTCTTGTTTATAAGCTCTTTGCTTATCTGTCCCTTTTGCTTAAAATCTTATTTGGCTCTTTCTCTTGTGAGCTCTTTTCTCATGCAAAACTTAACGAACCAAGATAGCAATTGTGTATATGCGATGACAAGTTTGCGACACAAAAGATGATACCAACATATGCACCACGATGATATGGTATGTATGCTATGGTAAGTATGATCACTAATGTGCACAAGTCACGTTGCCGGCAATACTCAAAGGCTAGTCTCGATGGGAAAGTAACGCAAAATTGGGCGATGGTGGTTATCAATGCAACAGCAAGGAATGTACCATGAAAGGATACCACGATACGAAGATGATATAGAGGTTAGCGTTCTTGCTTACAGTCGAGGCGTCAAAATTGTGTAGCGGTCGATGTCGATGATGAATATGAGCGGCGGTGTTGTCATCGTCGAACCGTCCCTAAGTAGCCGAAACACGTTAGGAAATGGAAACGACAACTCAAAACTCAAAGACCAAAACGGGTCAAAATTGTCAGAGGTGGTAGCGGTTAAGCGATGGTGGTGCTAGCGGAAAGTGATGGAGGTATCGGAGTGCGTAGGCGGTGATGGAAAGTGGAGAGGTGGTGGTGGTTGAACTGGAAATTTTCAGTTTCGTCAGGTAATGTCGGACGTCTGATGGTGGTCGGACGACTGGAAGTCGTCTGACGTCCAGAGACGGTCGGACGTCCGGTGCGTGGGCGTTTTCGGGCACGGGATGAACAACTCGGTTTCGTGGTGGAGATGGCGGAAATGGTCAAATCCATGCGATTTTGTGGATGGAAATGGTGGAGATGATGGGGGAAAGCTAGATCCACTCATGGCAAAGCAAATCCATGGATCAAATCCAACAAAACTTCATCACAAAAAAATTTGGGGCTATTTTTTATGGGGATTTTCAAAATTGGGGAAGAACACAACAAAATTAGGCTAGAAAACAAGGGGTAGGGCTCCAAATACGTGATCAACCTGGCTCATGATACCAAGATGATGTAGGGTAGAACCCTAGATGCCCGATCCTTCACGATTTGAGGGGATCCTACGAAGGACACGAGGGAAAAAACAAGGGGAACACAAGGGGAAACACAAGAGAAATCATTCAACCAACAAGATTTGGTCACACATATGCTAGATCCTCACAACACAAAGAGTGATACAGGATTCAAGGTCAACAAAGGATGATACAAAGGGTCTTCTCCGTGAGGAGGTCTTGAAGGGTCTTCCCGTGATGGGGTCTTGAATCTGCTTGGGGGATCTTCTTCGAAGAGGTCGTGAGCTCCAAGGATAAGTTCCAAGTGGATGAGCAAAGCTCTATCTCAAATATGAGGTATCACATTGCTAACTCTAGAAAGAGGCAGGAGGAGGTCTATTTATAGTCTTAGTGGATGAAAGGGTAAGTAGTTTTCGGCCCAACAAGCAGACGGGATACAGGTGTTAGACGTCCGACGGTCACCAGTCGTTCGAAGGCTCGCGAGGGTCCGGACGTCCGGTGCTTGTCGGGCGTCCGATGTTTTGGCTCTGGTCAGGACTTGTCGGTTGTCCGATCGGGGTCGGTCATCCGGAGGTCTCCGTTCTTCCGATGTTTTGGATCGGGTGTGGTGGTGCCGGTCGTCCGGGGGGGGGGGGGGCTTGGTCGTCCGAATGCTGGGAGGTGTCGAACGTTCGGTCATTGTCGGTCGTGTGGCCGCTGGAGCATGCGCAAGCTGGGACTTGGCTGGTCGGTTGGAGCCTCCAGGCGTCGGATGTCCGAGAGACGTGGGTCATCCGAAGACTAGGAGTTTTGAGCAGTCCTCCTTCTTGTCCGTTGAACTTGGTGTCCTTGTCATCTTGTCCGTTGTGTGCAGCTGATCTGTGGCTTCCCTCCAAATACCTGATCACACATAGGGTCTCCGCATGAGGTAGTAGCCAAGTCTCATAAGTAGAAAGTGGAAGTTTGGAGAGGAACGAGTTCACCTTATCCTCGATAGCCTTTGCTCGAGCTCTTGTCACTAGTCCAAGTGGTGTCGTGGGAGATGTAGGTACGTCCATGGGGATGATCGTGGGATGCTCCGCATCACATGTATTGCATCTCATGATCAGAATCATCTCCACCTGTTCTTCACTTGTAATAAGAGCCAAAGTCTCCTCATCATAGTCACTAGCGGACTCATACCCACCATCCTCAGTAGCAATCATCACACGCTTGGATGGGCATTCTCTGATGAGGACATCAATACCATTGTTACACCCACAGCCCCTGCTACTATACATACTGGACCAATTACTAGAGCTCGTGCACGCCAATTAAAATACCAGGTACTTTCATTTCTTGGTAATGATTCTAATGTTCATGAGAATATGATTCTGCCTAAATTGGATACATTTGTTTTGCTTACAAATGAAGGGCCTAGCTTGGAGAAGGATGAACATTGGAGCAAGAACAAGCATGGAGATGATGACATGCGCAAGGGAAACAAGAACGGAGTTTCAAGTGACGATTTCAGGACTTTGAAGCCACGTAATGAGTGCATGAAGTCTTGGACGAAATATACAAGATGCCACTTCATAAATTTCGTCCAGAGGCTATTTTAGGTGTTGTGTCACCTTATTAGTGGGCCAGACCCATGTAATTTCGAAATACATAAGTATAGGCTGTTTTTAGAGTACGTATGTGTGGGGAAACAAGAGATAGGGTTGGTTTCGGACCCCTCCCCCAAGGGCCACGAAATTCCCCCCTCTTCCTCCCTATATATATCCCTTAGGGAGTCATTTAGACTTTGAGTTTTGTTTAGATTAAAAGTTCACCATAGCTGCAACTTTGCATACTTTGTTTGTGTTCAACGACCAGACCAAGGTGTCACAGAACCCCACTTGATCAATAAAGCTTTCCTCTTTTATTCGCAATATCCAGATTGAAATTTCAGTTTCTTGCTTGTTTTTTGTTTGCTTGCAGGAGATAGACCCTCGTGGTTAGGTTGATCTTGCTCTGGCGTGATCAATAACCTCTCGGACTTGGTTTAGCGATTGCTAAGGCACGACGTCCTCACACGTTCGTATTCGGATCGTCAAAGTCTACTCCATCATAAATGACAACCACCATCTCATCGAAAGACGGGACACCTCTGCCCCTATCAAGTGGTATCAGATTTCCAGGTTGCTCGGTGAAATTTTACAGTTTTTCGTAGTTTAGATTGAGTCTGTTCTTCATACCTAAAGTCCACGAAAAAGCCAAAAAAATTAGGGTTAGTTCATCATATCCGAACCAATCTGAGCCTTTGCATAATCTTTTTAGGGTTTTGCATTGTTGAATTTGCGGTTGCATCGTCGTGTCTAGACCTTTAGAGTTTCGAGTTCTGTTCACAAGTTGTCATGCCGCCGCCGCACCATCATCATCACCGCTGCCATATACCACCATCGTCATCACCGCTGCCATATACCGCCACCGATCCGTATCCATATACCACCACTACTCCGAGTCCATATCATATTAGGTTTACTTTCGAGATCCATCTGTTCCTAGATTTGTGTTTCCTAGTCTGAGTAGGTTTCGGATTCCATCAATCTTTTGTCGTTTCGTAGAAGAGGATGGTTTCCAAAAAAAATTCTGAAAACACACTTGTCAAAAAAAATTCTGGCTATCCTATTTTTAGGTGTTTCTAAGCGTTTTGAGACAGGTGCCATTATAGAAAGTTTTTTTTGAGTTGTTTCCAGTTTTTGGTCCGGGCAGTCAAAAAAAATTGGTCACAAAAATTTCGTGTATATCCTGTTATGTTAACTTGGGAAGAGTTTTGAGACACTCGCCATTATAGTGATTTTCGGCAAAAAAAAGAACGCAAAAAATAGAGCAAACAAAATCAGAGAGTGCTCCTCCCTTGTTTACGTGCAACACCATGATTTTTTTAGTGTTCTAGGCTCACACCTGTAGGACGGTCTAGCCTAGGACCAGCACAGTACCCTCGTTGAGAGTTTATTCAACTTTGCATCTCTGAATTGATTATTGCTGACCATTTTTGCTACCATATTATAAGCCTTCCCAGCTCCACATACATCTACGTCGTGTGTTTGACACCACCAGGTAATTGCTCTGTCCAAGCTTTGAAAGTTTTGACTACAACGGTTACCGATCACCACCTGCTGCGGGGTAAGAACTGGTAAGAATTTGATATTCGCTTGACAGATTTGTGACACCCCACCACTTTCTAGTAGTTTGTAGGATCATATTCTTGTGTGTTTCTATTGCTGCTAACCATGACAGGTCCACAAGCCGACGAGATTGACTGGGAGAACATGACGAACAAGGAATTGCATGATAAATTTCAGCAAATGATGAGTGGCCAGGTGGGAGATGTGCTAAACGGATTTGAAGAGGCTATGGAGAAGATAGATGTCATGGAGAAGTCATTTGAGACAAAGATGGATAACAAGTTTAATGAATTGCTCACGCGTCTTCCCCAACCACCACCGGCAGCACCTATCGCACCTCTGCTACGACAACAACAACGTCCCCTTCTGAATCAGTTTGGACAAGCGAAGCGTGTTCCTCTTGAGGTTTGCCAAACTTCTGGTGCTTATGTACCTATTGTTGATGCTTCTTTGGCTCCTGCTACTGCTGCTGCTAGTGCCGAGGAGGATGACGATTATGCGGGCGATTATGAGGATGAGGTTGATCAAAATCAGAACTACGTGCAACCACCAGCACCAGCACCAGGTCGTCCACATGCAAATAATCACAATGGTAGGCCTGCACCACCACCTCAAGTACGAGATCATGACCATATTCCTAAACTGAAATTGAATATTCCACCATTTGAGGGTAGATATGTTCCTGATATATATCTTACTTTGGAGTTAGAAACTGAACAACGTTTTACATGTTTACAATATCCCGAGGAGAGACGGGTTGCTGTTGTTGTTTATGCTTTCACTAGTTTTGCATGCGTATGGTGGTCTGAATATTGTAGATTATATCCTATTCCAGCTACTTGGGCTGCTTTGAAAACTGCTATGCATACTCGTTGGGTTCCACCATATCATTCAACGTGAATTGCTTCAAAAATTGCAGCGTTTAAGACAAGGAAAAAATTCTGTAGAAGAATATTATCAGGAATTACAAATTGGCATGATTAGATGTGGTATTGTTAAGGAGAATGAAGCTATGCTTGCACGTTTTATGGGTGGCTTAAATAGAGAGATTCAGACCATTCTAGAGTATAAGGAGTATAATATTATCACTCGTTTATTTATCTTGCTTGTAAAGTTGAACATGAAGTGCAGGATCGACAGGCATTGGTGCAAACTAACTTTAATGCAAATCGACCTTCATCATGGACACCACGTGCATCCTCTACACCCACACGTCCTACTGCAGCACCGCTGACTTCAGCCGCCAATTCCATTTAAGATACAAGAAAACATGCACCACCACCACCGTCCGCCAAGAGCACACCTTCTGGGCCTGCACAGAGCTCTTCTTCATCCATGGCATCAACAGGGCAAACACGTGATATTATTTGTCATCGTTGCAAGGTTGGAGGTCACTTTGCGAGAGAATGCCCATCTAAGCGTGTGATGATTGCTACTCAGGATGGTGGGTATGAGTCCGTTAGTGATTATTATGAGGAGACTTTGGCTCTTATTACAAGTGAGGAACATGGTGGAGATGATTCTGATCATGAGACGCAATACATGGCTCCTAAAAACGCTGGCAGGTATGAATGTTTAGTTTCTCAACGTGTTTTAAGTGTGCAGGTCACACAAGCTGAGCAAAATCAGAGGCATAATTTGTTCCATACAATGGGATCTGTGAAGGAACGTTCTGTTCGCGTCATCATAGATGGAGGGAGCTGCAACAAGTTGGCTAGCATGGAGATGGTGGAGAAGCTATCTCTCACCACAAGACCACATCCACATCCTTACTACATCCAATGGTTCAACAACAGCGACAAGGTTAAGGTAACACGTACTGGTTGTGTGCATTTTAGTATCTCTACATATGTTGATTATGTTGATTGTGATGTGGTACCTATGCAAGCATGTCCCTTATTACTTGGTAGACCATGGAAATTTCATAAAAATTCTGTACACATGGTAGAAACAATCAGTATACTCTTTGATGTAGGGTGGAACCCTGGATGCCCGATCTTTCACGATTGGAGGGGATCCTACGAAGAACATGAAGAACACAAGGGAAAAAACGAGGGGAACACGAGGGGAAACACAAGAGAAATCACTCAACCAACAAGATCCGGTCACACATATGCTAGATCCTCGAAACACAAAGAGTGATACACGATTCAAGGTCAACAAAGGATGATACAAAGGGTCTTCTCCGTGAGGAGGTCTTGAAGGTCTTCCCGTGATGGGGTCTTGAATCCGCCTGGGGGATCTTCTTCGAAGAGGTCGTGAGCTCCGAGGAGAAGTAACCAAGTGAATGAGCAAAGCTCTATCTCAAATATGAGCTATCACGATGCTAACCCTAGAAAGAGGGCGGAGGAGGAGTATATATAGTTTAGGGGGCGAAGGGGTACATGGTGTCGGTGGAAACGAAACCTATGGGATCACGGGAATCCCTACTATGGTTGCGGGGCACAGGGTCGTGAGAAGAGCGGGATCAGCAATTAGCACAAGCACACATGTCATTTACCTAGGTTTGGGCCGCGAGGATGCGTAATACCCTAGTCCTGCTTTTGTGTCTATTTGAGTGTTCTTGGAGTTCTTGAGCTAGCTACGATGAGTGTAACTTGTCCAAGGGTCCGAATCCTCCTCCTGGATGCCTTGGGCCTCCTTTTATAGTCAAGGGGATCGCCATAGTGGCACACAGGAGGTGGCATCGGTGTTCAGTGGATAAGCTTATCACTTAGCCATTACAGGACAAGACACATTAAATGTGCCTCTGAGGTGTCCCTTCGCTTTATACCGCTGCCTCGCCCTGCTTCCACACGCGCCCGGGCCAGCGAGGCGGTCAGCGCCATGTAGGATGGCAGGCTACTGCCACCACGTAGGCACGCACTGAGTTGGCCTAGAAGCCTCATGTCAACACGCAGGTGCCTGCCTAGCTGGTGGGCTGCCAGCTGCATTGGAGTGGCGGTGGAACCTTGGCGGGTGTGGGCCTGGCTGTGGCTCCGCGGATGTCCTCGGCAAGGGCCTTGCCGGGGCCCCGACAAGGGCCTTACCGCGGAACCATGGTCGTTCCCAGCAAGGATCTTGCCGGAGGTCTCGTGGATGCCCTCGACAAGGGTTTTGTCGAGGCTCGTCGTCTTCTAATCCTCATCTAACTATGTGTGCTTCTTGTCTTCACAAAGATCTGCATGCCATCATGGAGGTGCCTCCCGAGCCTCGGTTCCAATGTGGTTGTTGGTATTGGAAGCCTTGGCCTCGAGGGTAGTGCGCTCCGTCGGGGTTGGGCAAGCTGCCCCGGCAAGGTCCTTGCCGGGGCCGTGGAGGCCGCCCCGGCAAGGGTCTTGCCGGGGGAACCCACCTCACCCTCTTGCTCTCCGTGTCTCTATCTTGGCGCTACTTTGGTTGTCTTGTGGCCTCGGCCTCCTTCCCTTGCCTTGCCAATTGTGGCCTTGGGTGCAGCTCTGACTGCCCGTGCACAGGTAGAGGGGTGCAAAGTAGAACCCCTACTTATGTACACCAACAGGAGCGCCCGGGCCTGGGTCACACATAAGCACGACGTGTTGTTGGGCTGGTCCCAGAATGGTGCGCGGGAAAGCAGGGCCGGTTTTGACCGTGGTAATCCTTCGTCCGCTGTGCTTCCCCAAGATTCGCGTTGAATGCGTGACATGGGGGATCGCGCATGGGGTGACCGAAGCTTCCTTGCGTCATCCTGTGGCGGCTTGCGTGTCCCTTTAAGACCGTGAGGCCGCTGCTCATTTACGCCTTCCGCCTTGGAACCGTCGTTCCACGCGTCCCACTACGCACGCCCCTCGTGCCACGTACGCCGCATGCACGGCGCAGGGCGGGTGACAGGCGCACGAAATGTGGGAAGATGTGTGCGCGTGGGTTGATACTGTCAGGACCTCGATCCTAAGTCACACCGATCTAGCATGTAACACATCATATCACTTTGCGGCCTCACACACGGTATTCCCACGGGTGCCACCTTACCTGGCCCGGGACCGTTTGCGCCTTTTGGCTCACGTATATGATAGTGTCGCTAGCATCCATATGACAAAGAACCTGGGCTGACATGGCTAGTCATGAACCCAAAGTGGCACTAACTTACAGGGACAGGCATCCATGACCCAGCATCGAACGTGTCGGTCATCAGCGAGTGAATCCAGGCTGTAGCACTGGGCTAGCAGGACTCCGGTGAACCGGGCTGTAGCGGGCTAGCAGGACTCCGGTATTCATCACGTGACATTTCCCCGAAGGGACAGACACAGGAACGAAGAAGGACACATGCCGGCCAGCCTAAGTGTTCCGGAGCAGTAGCAAGCTACCATGGCTCAGTGGAAACACTAGGAGACATTTCCCGGTAAGAGAGGCTACTAAAGATAAACAACTAGATAGTCAGATCCCACACATACCAAGCATTTCAATAACATACACACAATATGCTCGATATGTGCAAATACAACATGGCATCACAACATGACTCTACAACTCAAGTATTTTATTCAATAGGCTCCGAAGAGCGAGATAATACAAACATGGGTCTCATGACCCAACAATCAGAGCATACAAGTCAAAGCACATGCGGAAGCTTAACATGTCTGAGTACAGAGAACTATAAATGAAAAAGGCTGAGAAGCCTGACTATCTACCAGATCTTGCCGAGGGCACAAGATCGTAGCTGAGGTAACAAGCTAAACGTCGAAGTCCACGTGGAACTACTAGTGAGACTGAAGTCTCTCTACAAAAACATAAATTAAGCAACGTGAGTACAAATGTACCCAGCAAGACTTACATCAGAACTAACTACATATGCATCATTATCAACAAAGGGGATGGTGGGGTTTAACGGCAGCAAGCTAGCTTTGACTCGGTGGCTATCCTAAACTACGACTGCAAGTAACTCTTTTGAGGTGGCGCACACGAGTCCACATATTCACCATATCAATACACCACTATGGATCCGCTCCCGTCTCCCTACGAGAACGCCATCCATAGCACTCATGCTTATCTTGCGTATTTTAGAGTATCCACTTTCACTTGTCTATGAACTGATATAAGCAACCCAGAAGTCCTTTACCGCGGACACGGCTATTCGAATAGATGATGTTAACCCTGCAGGGGTGTACTTCTTCATACATGTTTCCACCACTTAGCGTCTGCACACGACATGTGCTCGGCAGACTTCAAGCGAAAGCCGACGTGGGTGTAGACCACGACCTACCTAAACACTCAAGTCTCTAGTCCAGGTTTATCGCCTATTCGGGTTCCATCCATGAGGAGATCCGGCCGGAGTTTCGCTCACAGCCCCAAACGATGTGTGCAGGATTCCCGAGACACCAAACGGGCGCCCGGTACACCGTGCCACGTGCCTACCGCATCACAGCCCACCCCTCCGGTCAGCGCTGTGCACGGCCTCCAGCATACTACAAACACCAGAAACTACTTGCAACTCCTGGACAGAGGACTTGGGTGAATAAGAAGTCGAGCGGGGTCATATTTCAGGGCCCAATGTATGGTAGTAGCTGAATCATGCATCACAAACACAGAACTCAGTTCCTAAGGACGGCTTCAATGAGACAACCCACCATGTACTCCTACATGGCCTCTCACCGCTACCTTTACCAAAACGTGTTCACACACTTAGCTCACACACAGTAGGACATGTTCACACACCTCTGATTCATCCCCGATGAATCAGACCTGACTCAACTCTAAGCAGTAGCAGGCATGACAAACAAACATGAATGAGTAGGCACAACATGGCTCAAACAACTCCTACTCATACTAGTGGGTTTCATCTATTTACTGTGGCAATGACAGGTCATGCAGAGGATAAAGGGGTTCAGCTACCGCAGCAAGTAACAGTTGAATCGTTGTTGTCCTAATGTAGTAAAAGAGAGCAGGAGCGAGAGAGTAGGATTGTATCGGAATGAACAAGGGGGTTTTGCTTGCCTGGCACTTCTGAAGATAATATAGCTCTTCATTGGTGTCATCGATCACATCGCCAGTACACGTCTGTCGAGAGGGGACAATTACCGGCAAACAAGGAAGAACACAATCAATGCAATGCGACAATATGATGCATGAATGTGACATGGCAATATGATGTCATTTGTGCTGATGCAACTAAACCAGATTAAATGAAGTTGGTTTGAATCCAAAACTCAAATTCAAACTCCACATGTGGTTACTTCAATGCCATTTAATTGAATTGTCCTAAACAGTAGTCATAAGTTGTCTAACATGCATGAAAATGGTACAGATGGATTCCTTGCATTTTTCTGATAATTTTTCATATATAATTTATTTAATTTGGAGTTACGGTTGAATTTCTATGATTTTTTGAAGTTTAGGGCATTTTCTGAAATTTCCTGAATTAAAATAAATCCAGAAAATCAATTACTGCGTCAGCCTGACGTTAGTGTGACATCAGCGGGTCAACGGGACACGGTCCGGGTCAAACCTGACGTGTGGGGTCCACACGTCAGTGACACGGGTTAGACGGGGGGGGGGGGTTAGTTTAGTTTAATTAAAGATTAGGGGCACTAGGGCCCACATGACAGTGTCAGGCGGTTAGATTAGGTGGTGATTAGCTTAAGCTAATCACCTGATGGCGGGGTCCACCTGTCATGGACCCAGGGGAGGTCAAACCCCTGGTCAACAGGGACTAACCCGCCGGCGGTTCGTCGCCGGTGGCAACAGGCGCGGCGGAGGGCTCGGGCTCGCTCCTCCGGCGTCCAAATGGACGAAGGAGAGCGGCTACGGAGAGCTGGAGCTCACCCGCGCCCGTTTCAGCAAGCAACAGCAGCTAGGGTGGCTGGAGACGATGGCCTCGAGCTCGGCAGCGGCGGCCGGAGCTCGGGCGTGCTCGGGTTCGGCGTTACACGGCACGGCGAGATCAGCTGAGGGGCTCTACGGGTTACTGGGGCCATCAGGAGCACTCGGAGGCAACGAGCGCAGGTGGAGGAGCTCGGGAGCACGAAGCTCACCGGCCATGGCGGACAGCGGCCTCGGGTGCTTGTGGGGCGGCGGCTACAGGGCACGCGCGAGAGAGAGAGAGGTGAGGGGAAAGGAAGAGGGGCTCACGGCGGACTCGCAGAGCAGCTCAATGGGCTCGGGGAAGCTTCTGCGACGGAGAATTGACGGCGGCGATCTCCGGTGGCCGACGAGGGGAACGGCGGTGCTTGCGACGTCTAGGGGCTTCCGGCGTCGGACGGCTCGGTGAGGAGGAAGAGAGGGACGAGGCGGAGCCCGTGGGCGTGTCGGAGAGGCGAGGCGGTGGCTGTGGCCGCGGCGAACGGCGTCGGTGGCGACGGCCGTGCGTGTGAGAGAGAGACAGAGGAGGGGATGAGGCGAGGGAGAGTGCGAGAGGGAGTCGGGGCAGCATGGCGTCATCCAGGCACGGGGTCAGGGAGGAGGACGAGCCTCCAGCGCGAAGCAGGAGGTGGCCAGAGCAGGGCGGAGGTGGCGCGCGCGGCGGCGTCGCGGTGTCCCTCCTCTGCCTACTGGCACGAGGAGGAAGGCGACAGGGGGAGGCGCCTGGTGGGCTGGGCCGCACCGGTGGGCTGCCAGCACAGGAGCTGGGCCGGTTGCTGGCGCCAGGTGGGGCGCTAGGTGGGCTGCAGGTAGGTGGCCCAGGTAGGCTTCTGCTCTTTTTTATATTTCTATTCTGTTTTCTTTTATTTAATCTTTTGCCACTGTTTTGAATTTAAAATAATCCAAACAATGCCAAAAACTCCTCTGAATATTTTTATTTTTCTAGATGGACTTTTCCAAAAGCTCATAAAATATTTCAGGGGTATTTGAAATTATATTCTAATTATATGAATATAATTCAAATTCAAATAGCTAATGATTTAAATTCAAAGTCCCAAGATTAAGTCCTTAAAATGTTCAATATTTTGGTTGGGACCAGAACCCTTTGCCAAAATTATCAAACATTTAAGAAGAGCATTTTGGAACAATGAATGAGATTTTAGGGTTTTTGCCCTTCTTTTATTTAGGGTTTTGAGGCTTCCAAATTTCCCCAGTTCAAGTTCAAAAATTTAAACATGATGCAAACACTAGGCAGCACCAGAAGCTAGGGATGTGACAACTCACCCCCACTAAACAAGAATCTCGACCCGAGATTCAAGTGTAGGGTAAGACGAAGGGGAACGCAACCTAACACAATCTTCACGATCCAGGTTGCCCTTCATAAGAACATTGATTCGATCACCATCATTGTCTTGATGTCTTGCTCCGAGAATGCCAACCGACATGACAACGAGAGGGGAAAGAAAACTCTAGAAGGATCGAACTTCTCGAAGGTCGAACAACTCAGGATCAACTCATGGGATGAGACATTGACACATCTCTCGAGCTGAGGCACGAAGCATAGATCTGAAGAAATGGAGTGAGACAGATGACGAGGGTTCACGAAGTAGACAACAATTCCAGACTTAAGAATGTGGTGATCGGTTGTCGACGTAGCGAGGAGTTGAATTGCCATGATACCAAAATGGGGCACCTTAGGGATGGTGACTCGTAGAAATATCCCCTTAAGTGGCAAAAAGAATTACCTTTGATCCAAAGATCATTGAAACTCTTTATACCAGCCTAAGGCAATTCTCGAGCGATCGTTTGGAGGGGTTTGGTAGAATGGCATACCCGGATTAGAATGGATGATGTGGATTACCTTGTTGAAGACAACGTAATGGATGAATTTGCTTACCACCGGAAATGGAAGAGACCCATGGTAGAATGGCACATTGGCGGTGCAAGCTGGGAACAAAATGCAAATGCTGGGAATGATTCTGGTAACTGGGGAAGAACCCAACAATAGAGAGTGAATCCACTGTTTGAGAAGTTCATAGCATTGCCGAGGAAGCTGAGAGGAATCCCAGTTAGTGCCGATGATAACACGTAGCGCTTGTGCGTGCTCTCAAGAACTTGAGCATTTCCACAATCATCAAGGTTTTACCAACATCCGTGTCAAGGATCCTGGCAACACAACATACTACCATGATGGCTAATGATGGATGATGCAGACGCAAAGGGAGATAACACCTTCTCAGATTACACCTTAGCGAAGCCAAGGAACAAAATCTGGATGATCGACCGAGAGACAGTTAGCACTCCACTTCTAATGTTCTCCTTGATGTGCTAGCGTATCCCATTCATTGAAATGGTTTGGTATCTAGAACATCAAGTAAAAGGTCGGACTTCGGGAGCACAAGAATCCATAAGGAATAACTACGGAGGTAAATCCTGCGAAATCCTTATGGGGAGGTGGCCAACTTCTTCAATCAAGATACTACAATAATAGGTCTTCCGGCTGGGTGTGTTAGCCACGACATCCACTTTACCGGTTACAGAGAGACCATTATTATAGTTCTTGGGAAATGTTCCAACCATCATATCTGCCTGAGATTCAGATCTGGTTGGTGTCCGAATAATCCAGACTCATCGAGCCTAGGAAGAAAAATGAAAGTTTGCAACACAAATTGACGAGATGACGTTGCGAGATTCTCGGGAAATGAACTACGATAGCGAGCTCCAAAACATGAGCTGGTTCTGCTACACACATGTGAACACGCTGTCCCAGACAAGCATGACCACATAGTAGTCTTATAATAAAACACTACTGAGTTCAGGTTGGGAAACCATCATTGCGGTTAACGAAGTCCTTACATAAGTCATATGATTAGCTCTTATAAAGAAACTTCTTCTCCTTGAACAATTCAATCAGTGGCTTGGTGTGCTAGGGACACATATGGAATGAAGGTTGCGAGCCTGTCAAACCATAGCATACTTCGCACATGCATGACTAACTTGGGATGGTACCAGGGAAAAAAAACAATCTTTGAACAACTCACGGCGGCAACTTGCTCCAAATGCACGTGAATCAGAGAAAGTCACTTGTTTCATCCAACATATTCTTCATGAATGGGACATGAAGATAATGCTTATAAAAGTTTCCAACACTAGGTTGATGTTCAACATGAATCATGGGGGAGGCAAAATTTTGCTGATGGGCTCAACAGTAACTCATCGGAATTTCCATATCACTGGACTTCCGCCATCATGTGAACACGGTGGTAGTATTGGTCAGACCCGAAAGATATAATGGTGTATGCTCGAGGAACAACCACGAGTAAGACAACATTACGAATATCATTGGTTCTGACTTGATTTGACGATAGCCCATACTCAAATCAAAGGTTTGGGTAAGATAATATATCCAACAATTGATCACGAGGATCAACCAATAAAGATATCATCTTTCTTCAACACACACAACCACAAGATATCCCTTTTGGGAAATGAACTAAGTTAGGCAAGCTTTTATCTTCCAACTCTCCAAGTTGCTGTTCAGCTTAACCATCTAGCTCAGGGATATCCAACACAGACTCTTGGAGAAGGGGTGGTTTACAGGAATAAACCAACTTGATCACGAACTCAACATAGCGGTCAGGTGACAACCTGGTAATACTTCCGAGAAGATATTCAGAAAATCACGAACCACCGATATGTTACTAAGATCGAGGACAATCCTGCTTTTCAGGGCAAGACGATATGATCAATAGAGCAAGGATTTGAAATAATGCTAACTCATCGATCGAGGAGTAAACCAGGAGAATGGACTAGGTAGCACGATCAATCTTAGAATGATGATTCAATAACCAACATGCTAAGAATGAAATTATTGTCCTATAACTACCAAGCAATGGGGTTGCTAGCAGTATTGATTTCACACATCACGATTCACTTGTCGGCATTCCGGTTACAATAACACAGGAACCGAGGAATGAACAATGATGGCAAGAAGTATCACTGTACCAAGAGTTCATAGGATGGTGTGCAATTCCTATAACAATCCCGATATAAAGATGGTAATACTCCAAGGTAGAACAGAGCAAAAGCTGGATTAGTATTTTGATCTGCGGAGTACAACTGCTAAGACCCAACCCTGGATATGGATGAGGTACTGGAGTTTGTTTCTCCTAGTCATTCCGGAATAGAATCGCTTGACGGACCACAAGAGTAATAGGTATCGATGAACGATTGCACGCATACTCTTGACTATCAATTGATAGACGAGGGTCAGAAGACAACTAAAGAGGGACAACTCAAAGGAACATACGATTTTCTGAGTTGTGGATGCATGGTTTAGCATGTCGAACAAAGTTCAACATATTTCTTCCGGATATGCCATGCAGAGAGGTAGGACTGGCAGAGTCACAATATATAATGGAGAACTCATCAAGAGCACTCTGGTTGTGATTGTTCAGTTCAACGAGGAACTTCTACCATAAGTAGTTCATGGTATTTGGAAGAAGAAGATACCACAGACTTCAAGGACTATCGCAAAGGTTACTAATAACCTAAGGGAGCTAGCAATTACTATCAACATGAAGTAAGTAGGGTGAATCTCGGTTCGAAAACCCAGAAGTGAAATGCCTACTAACTAAGTGGCATCACGGGATGCTTATGAGAATGATGGCCAGAATCATCACACTGGGACACAAATCATGGCTAAATTACTAGATGATCCCCTAAGACACCTAGGGTCATAATACTAGCTCCAACATATATGTCAAGGCAATAAAGTACCTCAACTCACCGATTAGTGTGGTTAATCTCGCCCAAAGGAACATCGAAACGGGAGGAAGGAATTTGCAAATTGCTTCAGACTATTTAGAAACCTGGGATGACTCGGACAGCATAACGGCTGTAAATGCTCAGAAAAGATTTGAGACATTCACAAAAATGGTGGCATAACCACTCAGAAGCACAATATCAAGGTTTCGAGATCAACAGTTAACATACAGAAGTCGTATGAACTGAACTCAAGCTTAAATCCAACAATCTTATAAGTCTACGGATTAGTAACACGTGATCCTGATAGAAAGAAGAGATAGCCTAGTTCTTAATCCCCGTAGAAGAGAAGATGATGACTCAGATCAGAAGACCATGAGGTATAAGGTGTAAAAAGAGCCTTACGTTCCATCCCACAATCAATTCCCTTTAACTAAAGAATTTCTAGACTCAACTTCGACCAGTTTGGCTTGGTAATCCTACAGGCAGTCAAGCTCTGATACCAAAGCTGTCAGGACCCCGATCCTAAGTCACACCGATCTAGCATGTAACACATCATATCACTTTGCGGCCTCACGCACGGTATTCCCACGGGTGCCACCTTACCTGGCCCGGGACCGTTTGCGCCTTTTGGCTCACGTATATGATAGTGTCGCTAGCATCCATATGACAAAGAACCCGGGCTGACATGGCTAGTCGTGAACCCAAAGTGGCACTAACTTACAGAGACAGGCATCCATGACCCAGCATCGAACGTGTCGGTCATCAGCGAGTGAATCCAGGCTGTAGCACTGGGCTAGCAGGACTCCGGTGAACCGGGCTGTAGCGGGCTAGCAGGACTCCGGTATTCATCGCGTGACATTTCCCCAAAGGGACAGACACAGGAACGAAGAAGGACACATGCCGGCCAGCCTAAGTGTTCCAGAGCAGTAGCAAGCTACCATGGCTCAGTGGAAACACTAGGAGACATTTCCCGGTAAGAGAGGCTACTAAAGATAAACAACTAGATAGTCAGATCCCACACATACCAAGCATTTCAATAACATACACACAATATGCTCGATATGTGCAAATACAACATGGCATCACAACATGACTCTACAACTCAAGTATTTTATTCAATAGGCTCCGAAGAGCGAGATAATACAAACATGGGTCTCATGACCCAACAATCAGAGCATACAAGTCAAAGCACATGCGGAAGCTTAACATGTCTGAGTACAGACAACTATAAATGAAAAAGGCTGAGAAGCCTGACTATCTACCAGATCCTGCCGAGGGCACAAGATCGTAGCTGAGGTAACAAGCTAAACGTCGAAGTCCACGTGGAACTACTAGTGAGACTGAAGTCTCTCTGCAAAAACATAAATTAAGCAACGTGAGTACAAATGTACCCAGCAATACTTACATCAGAACTAACTACATATGCATCATTATCAACAAAGGGGATGGTGGGGTTTAACGGCAGCAAGCCAGCTTTGACTCGGTGGCTATCCTAAACTACGACTGCAAGTAACTCTTTTGAGGTGGCGCACACGAGTCCACATATTCACCATATCAATACACCACTATGGATCCGCTCCCGTCTCCCTACGAGAACGCCATCCATAGCACTCATGCTTATCTTGCGTATTTTAGATATCCACTTTCACTTGTCTATGAACTGATATAAGCAACCCAGAAGTCCTTTACCGCGGACACGGCTATTCGAATAGATGATGTTAACCCTGCAGGGGTGTACTTCTTCATACATGTTTCCACCACTTAGCGTCTGCACACGACATGTGCTCGGCAGACTTCAAGCAAAAGCCGACGTGGGTGTAGACCACGACCTACCTAAACACTCAAGTCTCTAGTCCAGGTTTATCGCCTATTCGGGTTCCATCCATGAGGAGATCCGGCCGGAGTTTCGCTCACAGCCCCAAACGATGTGTGCAGGGTTCCCGAGACACCAAACGGGCGCCCGGTACACCGTGCCACGTGCCTACCGCATCACAGCCCACCCCTCCGGTCAGCGCTGTGCACGGCCTCCAGCATACTACAAACACCAGAAACTACTTGCAACTCCTGGACAGAGGACTTGGGTGAATAAGAAGTCGAGCGGGGTCATATTTCAGGGCCCAATGTATGGTAGTAGCTGAATCATGCATCACAAACACATAACTCAGTTCCTAAGGACGGCTTCAATGAGACAACCCACCATGTACTCCTACATGGCCTCTCACCGCTACCTTTACCAAGACGTGTTCACACACTTAGCTCACACACAGTAGGACATGTTCACACACCTCTGATTCATCCCCGATGAATCAGACCTGACTCAACTCTAAGCAGTAGCAGGCATGACAAACAAACATGAATGAGTAGGCACAACATGGCTCAAACAACTCCTACTCATACTAGTGGGTTTCATCTATTTACTGTGGCAATGACAGGTCATGCAGAGGATAAAGGGGTTTAGCTACCGCAGCAAGTAACAGTTGAATCGTTGTTGTCCTAATGCAGTAAAAGAGAGCAGGAGCGAGAGAGTAGGATTGTATCGGAATGAACAAGGGGGTTTTGCTTGCCTGGCACTTCTGAAGATAATATAGCTCTTCATTGGTGTCATCGATCACATCGCCAGTACACGTCTGTCGAGAGGGGACAATTACCGGCAAACAAGGAAGAATACAATCAATGCAATGCGACAATATGATGCATGAATGTGACATGGCAATATGATGTGATTTGTGCTGATGCAACTAAACCAGATTAAATGAAGTTGGTTTGAATCCAAAACTCAAATTCAAACTCCACATGTGGTTACTTCAATGCCATTTAATTGAATTGTCCTAAACAGTAGTCATAAGTTGTTCTAACATGCATGAAAATGGTACAGATGGATTCCTTGAATTTTTCTGATAATTTTTCATATATAATTTATTTAATTTGGAGTTACGGTTGAATTTCTATGATTTTTTGAAGTTTAGGGCATTTTCTGAAATTTCCTGAATTAAAATAAATCCAGAAAATCAATTACTGCGTCTGCCTGACGTCAGTGTGACATCAGCGGGTCAACGGGACACGGTCCGGGTCAAACCTGATGTGTGGGGTCCACACGTCAGTGACACGGGTTAGACGGGGGGGTTAGTTTAGTTTAATTAAAGATTAGGGGCACTAGGGCCCACATGACAGTGTCAGGGGGTTAGATTAGGTGGTGATTAGCTTAAGCTAATCACTTGATGGCGGGGTCCACCTGTCATGGACCCAGGGGAGGTCAAACCCCTGGTCAACAGGGACTAACCCGCCGGCGGTTCGTCGCCGGTGGTAACAGGCGCGGCGGAGGGCTCGGGCTCGCTCCTCCGACGTCCAAATGGACGGAGGAGAGCGGCTACGGAGAGCTGGAGCTCACCCGCGCCCGTTTCAGCAAGCAACATCAGCTAGGGCGGCCGGAGACGATAGCCTCGAGCTCGGCAGCGGCGGCTGGAGCTCGGGCGTGCTCGGGTTCGGCGTTACACGGCACGGCGAGATCAGCTGAGGGGCTCTACGGGTTACTGGGGCCATCAGGAGCACTCGGAGGCAACGAGCGCAGGTGGAGGAGCTCGGGAGCACGAAGCTCACCGGCCATGGCGGACAGCGGCCTCGGGTGCTCGTGGGGCGGCGGCTACAGGGCACGCGCGAGAGAGAGAGGTGAGGGGAAAGGAAGAGGGGCTCACGGCGGACTCGCAGAGCAGCTCAATGGGCTCGGGGAAGCTTCTGCGACGGAGAATTGACGGCGGCGATCTCCGGTGGCCGACGAGGGGAACGGCGGTGCTTGCAACGTCTAGGGGCTTTCGGCGTCGGACGGCTCGGTGAGGAGGAAGAGAGGGACGAGGCGGAGCCCGTGGGCGTGTCGGAGAGGCGAGGCGGTGGCTGTGGCCGCGGCGAACGGCTTCGGTGGCGATGGCCGTGCGTGTGAGAGAGAGACAGAGGAGGGGATGAGGCGAGGGAGAGTGCGAGAGGGAGTCGGGGCAGCGTGGCGTCATCCAGGCACGGGGTCAGGGAGGAGGACGAGCCTCCAGCGCGAAGCAGGAGGTGGCCAGAGTAGGGCGGAGGTGGCGCGCGCGGCGGCGTCGCGGTGTCCCTCCTCTGCCTACTGGCACGAGGAGGAAGGCGACAGGGGGAGGCGCCTGGTGGGCTGGGCCGCACCGGTGGGCTGCCAGCACAGGAGCTGGGCCGGTTGCTGGCGCCAGGTGGGGCGCTAGGTGGGCTGCAGGTAGGTGGCCCAGGTAGGCTTCTGCTCTTTTTTATATTTCTGTTCTGTTTTCTTTTATTTAATCTTTTGCCACTATTTTGAATTTAAAATAATCCAAACAATGCCAAAAACTCCTCTGAATATTTTTATTTTGCTAGATGGACTTTTCCAAAAGCTCATAAAATATTTCAGGGGTATTTGAAATTATATTCTAATTATATGAATATAATTCAAATTCAAATAGCTAATGATTTAAATTCAAAGTCCCAAGATTAAGTCCTTAAAAATGTTCAATATTTTGGTTGGGACCAGAACCCTTTGCCAAAATTATCAAACATTTAAGAAGAGCATTTTGGAACAATGAATGAGATTTTAGGGTTTTTGCCCTTCTTTTATTTAGGGTTTTGAGGCTTCCAAATTTCCCCAGTTCAAGTTCAAAAATTTAAACATGATGCAAACACTAGGCAGCACCAGAAGCTAGGGATGTGACAGATACCCACGCGCCTTCAATTGGGCAGGGAGGGCGGTCGACGGCCTCGCGCACTGTCATCTTGATGAGCTGGGTTGGCTGAGAGGGGCGGCCGAGCCCTGACCACGCCCCTTTATAAGGAGGGGAGCGGGAGGGATGGTACCCTTCAGTCTTTCACCATCCGCCTCCTCCAATCTTTGCTTCTTCCTCCCCTCTGCCATGGCGAGAGGGTGCGATGATGCTTCGGCGGTAGCGGCGAGGGTCTCCGCTTGACAACGCGCCGCTCTTCCCCAAGAGCCCGTGGAGGTGGAGCCGGCCGTGAGGGGAAGGGGGAGGGGGCGAGGCCGAGGCCGTCGTGGCGCTCGGGGAAGAGGAGGACGGGGCGGCGCATCGGCCCTGCCTCCGCCAGTGGTCCTTCCCCCAATGGAGGGCCACGACGGGGACCAACCCCGTGAGTTCTTCATAAGGCTACGCCGGTCGACACGTCGTCATCTTCGTCTCCCTACTCCATTCGCTCGAGAGATGGAGCTAGACCCATGGCAGGCGCTGAGACTACACATGAGGGGCCGTGGGAAAAGCTGCACATGGGCCGATGTCGATTTCCCATCCCCTCATGTCATGTATCTCCGTGGCGGATGGAAAACCTTTGCCCGCATCCACAGCCTGACGGCGGGGCTCATTCTTTACTTCAAGCTAATGGAGAATGGCCTCCTCTCTATCAAGGTCTTCGGCAACTTTGGAACTCGCCTGAAGTGCTGCGTGGAGAGCTCATCAGATGACGAAGACTCGTCCTCGAGCGAGAGTGACGAGGAGGATAGTGGCAGCAACGACAAGGGTAGCAGGCAAGAGGCTGACGGGTCCGACTAGGCATCGGACTCGCCACCCCAGGGCGGTGCTGGTACCAGCAACATCTGCACCGGGCCCCTTCTCCCGGTGGGGCCGACTCCTTGAACTTCTCGGGGTCGCCTCCTTGGGCAGCTGGAGCGGGGAGGCCGGAGAAGGCGGGTGGCGGGCCGTCAAGTCAGAGTATGATGGCACCGATGCTTTCGTAGCGTATTGTCGGACCGCTGCCTCATCTTCCAGCTCTTCTTCCGGCACCATCATCACCGGCCCTCCCTTAGGCGGCCACCGACATGTTCTCTTGGCGCCTTCTGCTACTCGTACCTCACCTAGGAGCTCCTTTTGCCCCTTTGCTTTCTTGTTCCGTTTCCTGAGGAGAGGGACAAGAAAGGGATTAATGGCACCTTGTCTCTTTTTCGCTTGTAAGCCTACGGGCCTTAGTTAGATTGGAAACTTGTAATCCCCTTGCTCATGTTTACATTCCGTACGAACTGTACCCGTGTGGGTTGTATTGATGAAAAGGGTGTTTGCTGGGTTCTTTGTGCGTGAGCGAAGCCCATACCAAGGAACAAATCCTTGTTA
Organism: Triticum dicoccoides; assembly: GCF_002162155.2. Classification (NCBI taxonomy): domain Eukaryota; kingdom Viridiplantae; phylum Streptophyta; class Magnoliopsida; order Poales; family Poaceae; genus Triticum; species Triticum dicoccoides. The sequence goes on along the minus strand of NC_041385.1, from coordinate 350,185,548 downwards.
CTTTTAACGTAAACATTGTCGCCCGGCAACAGGCCTTGCTGCTCCCTTTCTTCATTCGACCATACTCGCGCTCTTGGCGGAGACAGGGTGAAGTAGGGTTAAGCCAGACCCCGACCCAAGAAATAATTCTCGGGTACGGGCAGGGGGGAGCACAGTGACTTAGGAGCGAAACGAGGTTTCACATGTCCCAACCCACACGGAAATGTAAAAAAGGGGAAAGGAAAAACTTATCTGAATCTGCAGCCCCGGGCAACCTCAGCTTGCCGGGAGCGGACCCTTGTATCTTTAGCCCTCGGCAGGCTTGGCTTGCCGGGGCTGGGGAGCCGGCTCGTTCTTTTTCCCCATCCAGCTTGGAGGGAGTGCTCATCTTTCCTGCGAACCAGAGGAGATGGAAAAGAAACAGAGAGATGCAGACTTGACCTCTATGCTAGGGCTAGTCGCCGCTAAGCACTATCAACCCTAACCGAGGGGAGACTGAACCTAGCATGCATGCTATAACTTAGGGTGCTAGCGCTTCATTTATTTATGCTCAGGGTCTGCGCCTGGCTTTGTACAGAGGGTTACATGCCTTGTCGGCAAGGCTTGTACAAAAGGTGGCTTGCTGGGAGGCCCGGCAGCTGCGCCTCATGGGTAAAACTTGTGAAGATGCTCGATGTTCTAGGAGTTGCTCACTGGGATGGCATCTTCGGTCTCCAGGCGGACTGCGCTGGGCCTGGTGACTCGTGTTACCCGATAAGGGCCTTCCCACTTCGGCGTCAACTTCTTGGAATTCTTGGCCGACTGAACACGCCGAAGAGCAAGGTCGCCTTCCTCAAAGCTTCGGGCATGAACCTTGCGACTATGGTAGCGGCGCAAGGCTTGCTGGTAGCATGCTGCTCTCACATCCGCCCGAAGACAATCTTCCTCGAGGAGCGTCGCGTCATCTTGCCGCAATTGCTCTTGCTCAAGCTCATCATAAGCGAGCACTCGTGGTGACCCGTATATGAGTTCCATGGGGAGAACTACTTCTGCCCCGTATACCAGGGCAAAGGGTGCCTGGCCGGTGGCTCGATTTGGCGTCGTTCTGATCGACCAAAGAACCGCCGACAACTCATCAATCCAGCGCCTTCCGCTCTTGTGCAGCCTATCAAAAGTCTTCATCCTCAGGCCACGCAACACTTCAGCATTTGCCCTCTCTGCTTGGCCGTTTCTCCGTGGGTTTGCCACGAAACCAAAATAGACCTTGCTGCCGAGGTCTCCAATGTATTGCATGAAGGTGTGGCTTGTGAACTGCGTGCCGTTATCAGTGATGACTCTGTTCGGCACACCAAAGCGGCAAACTAGCCCCTTAAAGAAGTTGACGGCTGACTGTGCAGTCACCTTCCTCACTGCTTCCACCTCCGGCCACTTTGTGAACTTGTCGATCACAACGTACAAGTACTCGAAGCCCCCGACGGGGCGGGGAAAAGGGCCCAGTATGTCGAGCCCCCAGACCGAGAATGGCAAAGAGAGAGGGATTATCTGCAAGGCTTGAGTTGGATGATGAAGCTTCTTTGAATGGAACTGGCACGCTACACACTTGGTTACTAGTGCCGTCGCATCCTGGAGGACAGTGGGCCAGAAGAAACCTTGCTAGAAAGCCTTGCTGGCAAGGGCCCTCGACCCTATGTGGGAGCCACATATGCCTCCATGTATCTCGACCAACAGCTCCAGTCCTTCCTCCCGGGGGATGCACTTTAATTTCACTCCATTTGGTCTTTTGTTTACAGAACATTGTGAACGAACTGGTACAGGGCAGACCAGCGGGCTACTTTCTCTGCTTCTTCCTGCTCCTCAGGAAGCTCCCCCGTTTGGAGGAATCGGACGGTATGCTGCGCCCATGCTGGAGCCTGTGGCTCGACGGCAAGGACCAAAGGCACTTCCTCTGCCATGGGAATGGTTGCCTCCACGGCAAGGGCTTGGCGCCCCGCTGGAGTCAGTTGTCCCATGGCAGGCTCGGCGTCCACGGCAACATCTTCACCAGCGGCCCCAGGGAGCTCGGTGGGGAAGTACTTGCCGGGGCCTGAATTCCTCCGCTTGTTCTGCTCTGTCGATGGTTCGACGAATGGTTAAGTTAACCGAAGCACAAAAGTACCTGGTTCCACAGGAAGCTTGAGGGCAGCGCGCTTCGACAGGTAGTTGGCGATGTCGTTCTCCACTCAGGGGACATGCTCTGCCTGTATGCCGTCAAAGCGCTCCTCCAGTTTCCTCACTTCATCCACGTAGGCTTCCATTAACGGGCTTTGATAATCCTTGTTGATCTGTCTAACGACAAGCTGTGAATCACCCTTGACGATGAGCTTGTTGACCCTGAGGTCTGCCGCGATCCTGAGACCGGCAAGCAATCCCTCGTACTCAGCAGTGTTGTTCATCGACATCTCCCTGGGAAAGTGCATCTGGATCACCTACTTGAGGTGCTCTCCGGTGGGTGCGACGAGTAGCACACCAGCACCGGCGCCTTGTAGCGAAAAAGCCCCATCAAAGTACATAATTCAGTTGCGACTTGTTTCCTTGCTGGCGAGAGTGGTCTCCTGGATTTCTTCGTCGGGCGTCGAGGTCCATTCGGTGATGAACTCCACCAAGACTCTGCTTTGAATTGTCGAGGTGCTTCCGAACTTCAAACCAGAACTTGACAGCTCCAAGGCCCATTCCACAATCCTCCCCGTTGCATCTGGGTTATGCAATATCTGTTGGAACAGGAGGCGGGTGACGACGGTGATCTCGTGCGCTTGGAAGTAATGACACAGCTTCCTCGAGGCCATAAGGAGGCTGATGAGCAATTTCTGCACACTGGAGTACCTCGACCTAGCCCCCTACAAGAGGGAGCTGACGAAGTAAACCGGGTGCTACATCATCTTCTTCTTCTGCACCACTTCACCTAGTTGCGTGGGCCCTGTCGCACTGGTGTCAGATCTTGTCGGGGGCCCAAGCCCTGCCAGGGAGAGTTCTGGCTCGCCATCCATCAACTCTGCCGTTGCCGCTGCCTCTTCGTCGACCTCCCACTGTGCCACCAGTGTGGCGCTAACCACTTGATTCGTTGCTGCTAGATATAGGAGCAACGGTTCTTGTGGTTTGGGCGCAACCAGCATGGGGTGGAGGAGAGGTATTTCTTCAAATGCTGCAGCGCTGCCTCGGCCTCCGGGGTCCACTCCATTGGGACCGCCTTCTTCAAGATCTTGGAAAAAGGAAGGGCATGTTCGGTGGACTTGGAGATGAATCTGCTCATGGCGGCGACGCAGCCAGTGAGCCCAACGCACATCCTTGATGGTGCCTTAATATGCTCAATGGCCTTGATCTTGTCTGGGTTCGCCTCAATCCCACGCTGCGACACAAAGAACCTGAGAAGCTTGCCGGATGGGACACCGAAGACACACTTCTCAGGGTTCAACTTGATGTTGATCTTGTGCAAATTTCCAAACGTCTTTTCCAAATCTTGCACAAGTGTCGCCTTGTCCTTGGTTTTGACCATTATGTCATCCATATAAGCTTCCATATTTCTATGTAGCTGGGGCTCAAAACCAATTTGAACTGCTCTTGCAAAGGTCGAGCCAGCACTCTTCAACCCGAAAGGCATCCGTAAAAAGCAATACGAACCACATGGGGTGATGAATGGTGTCTTCTCCTCATCTTCTCTTGTCATAAAGATTTGATGGTAGCTCGAGTTGGTGTCAAGGAATGATAACAGGTCACACCCGGCCGCGGAGTCAACAATCTAGTCGATGCGCGGCAACGGTAAAGGATCTTTCATACAAGCCTTATTGATATACGTGTAATCAATACACAGCCTCCACTTCCCATTTGCCTTGCGCACCACCACCGAGTTGGCCAACCACATTGGATGGAATACCCCTCTTACCAAGCCTGCTGCCTCTAGCTTCCTGATCTCTTCTTGATGAACTCCTACCTCTCCAGAGCTTGCTACCTGACCTTCTACTTGACAGGCCGCGCATGAGGACAAACAGCAAGATGGTGATCAATCACTTCCCTGGGAACGCTGGGAATGTCGGATGTTTGCCATGCAAACACAACGACATTTGCCCGCAGGAAAGTGATGAGCTCACCTTCCTATTTGTTGTTGAGGGTGGAGCTTATGGTGAAAGCCCCTCCCGTGTCGTCCTCTCTGACGGACACCTTCTTGGTCTCTGGTGGCGCAGCTCTGGATTTCTTGCTCTTGCCGGTGGAGCCCTCTGGCACATCCTCGACGGGAGCACAACACTCCGGAGAGGTGTGCTTGCCGGAGTGGGTGCAAGAGGTCTCGCCGGTCTTCTTCCCTCCCGGGACTCCAGCGGCAGGAGCAAGTGCCTTAGCGGCAACTGCTGCAACTGCTTCCTGATGGAGTTGGTCAGTGCAGATCAACGCATCCTTCTTGTCGGGGGGGGGGGATAGTTATGATGTTCATCGGCCCCGGCATCTTGAGCATATTGTAGGCGTAATGTGACACCGCCATGAACTTGGCGAGTGCCGGGCGGCTGAGGATCCTGTTGTAGGGCAAGAAGATCTCGGCCATGTCGAAGACAATCCTCTCTGTCCTGTAGTTCAGCTCTCCCCCAAACGTCACGGGCAGCGTGACCTTACCCTTTGGCTGGCTTCTCCCCGGATTGACCCCTTGAAATGGGCACATCTCTTCGAGGTGTCCATCAGGAATCTGTAGCCTTTTGACCACGATCGGCGAGATCAAGTTCAGACCAGCCCCACCGTCAACTAGCATCTTTGTCACTCTGAGGTTGCGGATTGTTGGTGAAACCAACAACGGCAAACAGCCGAGCGCAGTTGTGCGATCAGGGTGGTCCTCGGTGTCAAGATGATAGGCGTGCTGGACCACTTAAGTGGCTTCCGTGCATCGGCTGACGGATCCACCGCTGTGATCTCACGTGCCCACTGCTTGAGTTGGCGGTGAGAGGTGTGCAGCGAGGCGCCACCATCGACGCACATGGCCTCTGTAGCTTTCTGAAACTCGTGGTCGCCAGACTCGTCGTCCTCGTCATGATCATCATCTTCCTGCTTCTTATCGCGGCCCCGGGCGGGTCTCTCTTGCTGGTTATCCTTGCCGCAGCAGCCTCCTTGGCCGCTACACTTCTTGCCGGACCCTTCGACACTTTCTTGACCCTTCTCCTTGTCCCGCCTCTCATATTCAGCTTTCTGCTTCTCAGCGAGCAGCTCAACTTGTCGGCAGTTCTGGAGGTCGTGGCCTTTGGTGCGGTGGATCTTGCAATACTGCTTGTCGGAGCCCCCTGGCTTGTCGGCAGCCGCCAAGGCCCGGCAAGTGGCACACCCAGCAACCTCCTTGCCGGGGTCGCTTGCCTTGGCCTTCTTGGCAGTGCCGGTGTTGTCGGATCCCTCGATGGCAAGCACAGTCTTGCCCTTGCGCTTTCTGTTACGGTGCCGGCCCTTCTTTGTCGGGGCGGCAGTGTTGCCATTTGTGGAGTCGGTTTCCGCACCGGCGTCCTCGCTAGGGTACTTCCTCCCCTTTTCAGCTCGAGCACACCTGTCGGCCAGGACGTAAAGTTCGGCCACATCCTTAACCTTGTTCGTCGCCAGCTCCTCACACATCTTGCGGTTGCGCACATTCTGATGGAATGCACTAATCACAATGGCGGGATGAACGTCTGGGATGTTGTACTGCACTCGGTTGAACCTTTGGATGTACTTGCGCAGGTTTTTCCTTCCTTCTGGGGGATGATGTGCAAATCGCTCTCCTGGCCATGAGCTTGATGGCCTCCAGTGGAGGTGCCAACAAACTCATGACATAGATCCGACTAAGAAGAAATGGAATCCACCGGTAAGTGCATCAACCATGACATAACATTGGGCTTGAGCTCCAGCGGGAAGTAATTGGCAAGCACCTTGTCGTCGCGGGCTCCAGCGGCTTGCATCGCAATGGTGTAGATGCCGAGGAACTCTGATGGGTGAATCTTGTCATTGTACTTCTCGCCTACGTTGGGCTTGAATGTGCGGTGGGAGGGCCACTGGAACTGCCGCAGCTCACGGGTGAAGGCCGGGCAACCCACCTCATAGGGTAGGCCACCGTAGCCTCCCAGTGCTGGGTTGTCCATAGTGGGCTCTGCCCGCCTATCTGACTGGTGGCACGCGTCACGCCGGTGCTCGATCGTGGTTCGAGCGTCTTCAAGGGCTCGCTCCCAAAGAACTTGGCGCTAATCGCGATGGGTCCATGGATCGGATGATACTATTGAAATATTATCACAAGCGTCATCACGACGGATCGACACCCGCGGTGGCTGGCGTGGGGGAGGAGAGTGCACCGTGGCTGCATCACCCCGGCCCTTCCTTCGCTGGCATGCGGTAGCTCGACGAAGCGACAGCCTACGGGACTCGCCGGTCGTGGCTCATCTTTGTTAGCAATGCCGACGAGGGTCCGGACAGTGGCTCTCCACTCGTCGAGCCTCTCCGCATCGGGGGGAAAGTCGAGGAGCAGTTGCGCGCGCCAGAGCTTCTGCTGGTGTGGGCAGCGGCGAAAGCTGCATGGACCGCGACGCACTTTGACTCCTAACTATGTTAGAAGGAGCTCTATCACGGCCCTACGGCTATCCTCCATTTTCACCAGCACCTCGGCGTGCATGCTAGCCTTCCTCGTCCCGTGAAGGACGCGCGGGACTCTTCCCAGGGCGGCGCCCAGGGTCACGAGCATGGTGACGCTATTCATCGCGCACAACCTAGGAAAAGCGCGCCATGGGCACCGGTGTTGGTGTCTTGGAGGTCGCCGCGTCGCCGCTAGGAGGCATGGTGACGCCTCTGGAGGGCCCCGCGTCGCTTGCGGGGGCCCAACTCCATCTCAGGAATTCGCGGCGCGCGGATCGTCATCTGGTGCCACTCACCAGGTTCGGACTGTCAGGGCGATGTGGGTGTTCCCGGGCTGCGCCTCAGGTTCTTTCCGCGACCGGCCTGCTACTGGCCCGCACCGGTACAGGCAGTCTGGCTCCAGATGAACCGGTCACCGTGGTCATCTTCCTCTTGGGAGCCATGGCGATGAAGAGCCATTCGACTAGCTGCTAAACCAGATTCTCACGACTGTGCCCCTACCTGGTGCGCCAAAGATGTCAGTGGAAACGACACCTATGGGATCACGGAAATCCCTACTACGGTTGTGGGGCGCGGGGTCGTGAGAAGCGCGAGATCAGCAATCAACACAAGCACACGGGTCGTTTACCCAGGTTTGGGCCGCGAGGATGCGTAATACCCTAGTCCTGCTTTTGTGTCTATTTGAGTGTTCTTGGAGTTCTTGAGCTAGCTATGATGAGTGTAACTTGTCCAAGGGTCCGAATCCTCCTCCTGGAAGCCTCGGGCCTCCTTTTATAGTCAAGGGGATCGCCACAGTGGCACACACGAGTTGGCATCGGTGTTTAGTGGCTAAGCTTATCGCTTAGCCATTACGGGACAAGACGCATTAAATGTGCCTCTGAGGTGTCCCCTCACTTTACTGCCGCCTCGCGCTACTTCGACACGCGCCCGGGCCAGCGAGGCAGTCAGCGCCATGTAGGCTGGCAGGCTGCTGAGGTGGCGCGGTGGTAGGGCCTCCACGAAGATTTGCATGCCACCACGTAGGCATACGCTGAGTTGGCCTGGAAGCCTCATGTCGACACGCAGGTGCCTGCTTAGCTGGTGGGATGTCAGCTGCATGGGAGTGGCGGTGGAACCTTGGCGGGTGTGGGCCTGGCTGTGGCTCCGCGGATGTCCTCGGCAAGGGCCTTGCCGGGGCCCCGGCAAGGGCCTTGCCGCGGCAACGTGGTCGTCCCCAGCAAGGATCTTGCCAGAGGTCTCGTGGATGCCCTCGACAAGGGTTTTGTCGAGGCACGTCGTCTTCTAATCCTCATCTAACTCTGTGGGCTTCTTGTCTTCACAAAGAACTGCATGCCATCATGGAGGTGCCTCCCAAGCCTCGTTCCAATGTGGTTGTTGGTATTGGAAGCCTTGGGCTCGAGGGTGGTGCGCTCCGTCGGAGTTGGGCAACTGCCCCGGCAAGGTCCTTGTCGGGGCCGTGGAGGCCGCCCCGGCAAGGGTCTTGCCGGGGGAACCCACCTCGCCCTCTTGCTCTCCGTGTCTCTGTCTTGGCGCTGCTTTGGCTATCTTCTGGCCTCGGCCTCCTTCCCTTGCCTTGCCAAGTGTGGCCTTGGGCGCGGCTCTGACTACCCGTGCACAGGTAGAGGGGTGCAAAGTAGAACCCCTACTTTTGTACACCGACAGATGGGCCTCGGCCCTTTACACTATGCGCAGACTGGGAGGACCGGACATCCAGACATCGGGCCAGATGTCCGGGTGCTCGCGAGGCGCCGGAGGTCCGGGATGTCGGGCCGGATGTCCCAGCTGGCCTAGCACCGTCTTGGAGCTCCCTAGATAGGGCTGGTCCGGATGTCCGGGCGTCAGCCAGATGTCCGGGGCGTCGTGAGGGGCCGGATGTCCGGGGTTGTGGCCGGATGTCCGGGCTGACGGGGTAGGCTTCGGTACTCCCTGGATGACTTGTCTGGATGTCCGGGCGGGGAGCCGGATTTCCGGGGCGACGGGCCCGATGTCTGGGCTGGCCGCCGGATGTCCGGACCCTGTAGCTTTGGCTGCTGGTCCTTGGCTGCAGGCGACACCTCCAGGGGCCGGATGTTCGACACCTAGGAGTTGTTCTTGTCTCCTTCCATTGGTTCTCTTCATCCATGGACTTGGGAGCTTGACCATCTTCATGTGCATCCTCGGAAGGGTTCTCTTGGTACCTAATCATGCACAACATTCCGGACTTAGGTAGTAGCCATGTATCGTGTGGATCATATGAGATATCACTAAGGAAAGAGGTCACCTCGGTTTCGAGAGCTCTAGCTTGTGCTCGTGTCATGGGTCCTCTTGGCACTTGGTGAGACGATGGTAGGTCCATGGAGATGACCATAGGATGCTCCGCATCATCTCCCCTCCCTTGGGAAAGATCCGACCTCGAATCGAAATCCTCATCACCATGGTATGGGGAGAGATCTTTGATGTTGAAGATGTCGCTCACAGAGTACTTGTCGCGTGGTATGTCGATCTTGTAAGCATTGTTGTTGTAGTGTTCAAGCACCTTGAAGGGTCCATCGGCTCGTGGTAGAAGTCTGGACATGCATTCGTTGGGGAAGCGCTCCTTGCGAAGGTGTGGCCACACAAGATCTCCAATGTTGAATATCATGGGTTGCTTGTTGACGTTGAGCTTGGTCGCGAGTCGTTGTACTTGGCGCTCAATGGTGTGCCTTGTATCTTCATGCATCCTCTTGAGGTAGTTCACTCGGGCACTCGCGTCTAGGTTGATGCGCTCTTGTAGTGGTAGAGGAAGAATGTCCAATGGGGACAACAGGTTGAAACCGTAGACGACCTCGAAGGGGGAATTGCCGATAGTCAAATGTCTTACGCGGTTGTAGGCGTACTCGGTGGTGGGTAGACACTCCTCCCACTCGTTGATGTTCCACTTGATCAAAACGCGTAGTAGAGTAGAGAGTGTTCGGTTCGTCACCTCCGTTTGGCCGTCGGTTTGAGGGTGGTATGCCAAAGAGAAGAAGAGCTTGATTCCGAGCTTAGCACATATAGTCTTCCAAAAGTAACTCAAGAACTTGACGTTGCGGTCGGAGACAATCGTCTTGGGCACTCCATGTAGGCGCAAGATTTCCCTAAAAAATATTTGCAATATGTGAAGCATCGTCTATCTTGTTGCATGGGATAAAATGAGCCATCTTAGAGAATCGGTCCACAACAACAAACACATAATCCTTTCCATTTTGAGTTCTCGGCAAACCAAGTACAAAATCCATGCTAATGTATTCCCAAGGTTGATAAGGAATAGGAAGGGGCATGTAAAGACCATGGGATTGAGCTTTTGACTTAGCTTTGCGACATGTAGAGCATCAGTTGGTGATGCGTGAGATGTCGCGGAACATCTTGGGCCAAAAATAGTTCTTGGAGAGCATGGCGAATGTCTTGTCGCGTCCAAAGTGTCCCATGACTCTGGCTCCATGAGCCTCTTGCAAAAGGAGCAAACGAAACAAAGACTCAGGAGTGCAAAGTTTGTTAGCTCTCATAAGATAATCATGCTTGATGTAATATCAGTCCCAAGATGTATGCGTCAAACACTTAGCATAAGGAATAACTAAAGTAGGATCATGCGCATACAAGTCTTTGATGTGCTCAAAGCCAATGACATTCAATTCAAGTTTAGTGACAAGCATGCATATGTGGGAATGAGCATCTGCCACTACATTTTCCTTACCTTCGATGTACTTGATGATATAAGGAAAATACTCAATGAATTCACGCCATTTAGCATGATGCTTGTTCAACTTAGTTTGACCCTTTAAGTAGTTAAGCGTTTCATGATCGATAAATTCATGAGGGCGAAGATAATGTTCCCATTCATGCAAAACTCGCAATAACGCATATAGCACTTCGTCATAGATGGGATAATTGAGTTGCGCTCCAGAAAGTTTCTCACTAAAGTATGCTATGGGGCGCTTTTCTTGTGTTAACACACCTCCTATGCCATTACCGCTAGCATCACAATGAATTTCAAAAGGTTTGTCAAAGTTGGGTAATGTAGGCACGGGAGCATGAGTAAGCAAATTCTTAAACTCATTAAATGCGGTATCTTGGGATGGTCCCCAAACAAAGGGCGCATTTTTCTTACTCAAGGAACGTAAAGGTGAAGCTATGGTGGTAAAATCCTTCACAAATCTATGATAGAAGTCGGCTAAACCAAGAAAACTACGCACCAAGTTTTAATAGCATTGATCTTAGATTCATCTACATGAACACCATTAGAAGACACAACGAGACCCAAGAAAAGAAGCTTATTGACACCAAAAAGGCATTTTTCCATATTGGCATAAAGTCGCCCTTTCCTAAGGGTTTGCAACACGGTTCGAAGATGGGTGACATGATCTTTGAGGGATTTGCTAAAGACAAGAATATCATCAAAATAGACCACAACAAATAAACTAATATAGGGACAAAGAACAAAGTGCATGACTCGCATGAAAGTACTGGGTGCTTCATATAAGCCAAATTTGGTCTTAAATGTGGTTTTCCATTCATCACCTTATTGGATGCGTATTTGATAATAGCCACTCTTAAGGTCAATCCTAGAGAAAATGGTGGCTCCACTAAGCTCATCCAGCATATCATCTAAGCGTGGAATAGGGTAACGATATCTAACAGTGATAGCATTGATGGGACGGCCATCAGAAACCATGCGATAAGTGCCGCCTTTCTTTGGAACAAGAATGACCGGAACAGCACAAGGGCTCACGCTTTCACGTACTTGACCGTTGTCGATGAGTTGTTGTACTTGCCATTGGATCTCCTTGGTTTTCTCGGGGTTGACGTGGTAGGGAGCCTTGTTAGGTAGAGGTGCTCCAGGGAAGAGGTCGATTAGGTGTTCAGTGCCTCGTAGTGGAGGTAGACCCGGAGGTAGCTCATCGGGGAAAACATCTTGGAATTCCTGCAAAAGAGAAGACAACACTGGATGGGTTGGTGCCTCGTCTTGGAATTCCTGGAAGGTAGATTGTGAGAGGTGTTAGTTTTTGGTGCCTCGTCTTGGCACACAAGGACATAGTGCATAACACTTGATGGGTTCTCACACACTTCTCTCATCTCACTTTTGGTGGCAAATAGGACTAAGTTTTTCTTGTCGCTCATCGTGGAGACACTCGATTTTGGCTTGTGGCGCTCACTCTCTTTTGAGTGGGTCACTCTCTCACTCCTTTCTCCATGATGGGTGGCTTGCTTGTTGGCGATCACTTGACTTGGAGACATAGGTCATAGCACGTACTCCTTTCCCTCCATCTTGAAGCTATAGTGATTGGTACGCCCGTTGTGGATGACGCCGCTGTCAAATTGCCATGGTCGACCAAGACGGAGGTGGTAAACGGACATCGGGACAACATCACACTCCAAAGTGTCTTCATAAGCTCCGATTTTGAAGGAGACATTGACGGTATGCTCGACTTGGATAGTACCGGAATCGCTTAGACATTGAACCTTGTAGGGGTGCTGGTGTTCATCTTGACCAGTTGGAGCTTGGAGCAGAGTTCTTCACTTGCCAAGTTGTGAAAACTCCCTCCATCGATGATGACCTTGACGGACCTTGCATTGGTGCCGGCCTTGGTGTGGAAGACGTGGCATCTTTGGTCTTCGTCTTGTTGATGTTGAAGAGTCAAGACTTTGGAGACAACGAGAGCGAGGCTCGAATCCTCATCAAAAAATACTTGATCATCTTCATCTTTGTTCACGCCCCGGTGCATGGCCACTTGCTCAAGGGCTTCCATCTCCTCTTCACTCATGGATGCATAGGTTCCGTCGTCGTTGAGGATCATGGTGCACTTGTTGGTACACTCAAAGGACTTGTGGCCTCGGCCGCCGCATGTGAAACATTTGATGGAACATGTCTTGACGGTCTCATCGGTTGGATTATATGATGAAGTGCGCGACTTGAAGTTGCTTGTAGTAGGAGGACGACTTGAGGTTGTCGGACCTTTCTTGTAACTCGACTTGTCGCCGTTGCATGTAGATGGTTTGGTTGAGGTAGGAGTTGTTGGAGTCGTTGAAGCTTGGGTGTTGGAGAAGCCTGTCGGTGTACAGAAGTAGGGGGACTACTGTGTACCCCTTTACCTGTGCACGGGCAGTCAGAGCCACGCCTACGGACCACACTTAGCAGGGCAGAGGAGGGAAGCCGAAGCCACAAGATCAAATCAACGCCAAGACAGAGACACGATGAGCAAGGGGGCAAGGTGGACTCCCCCGACAAGACCCTTGCTGGGACGGCTTCCGCAGCCCCGGCAAGAGCCTTGCCAGGGCAACTTGCCCAACACCGACGAAGCACGCCTCCCTTGAGCCCGAGGTTTCCAACATCATCAACAACATTGGAACCAAAGCTCAGGAGGCACCTCCATGGTGGCATGCAGATCTTTGTGAAGAACATTGACACACAAGACCAGACGAGGACCAGAAGACCGCGATCCTCGGCACGGTCCCTGCCGAGGACACCCACGAGGCCTCCGGCAAGATCCTTGCCGGGGACGACCACAGGGCCCTGGCAAGACCCTTGCCGAGGACATCAATAGGGCCACGACCAGGCCCGCACCCACCAAGGTTCCACTTCCATTCCCATGCAGCTGCCAGCCCAGCCAGCCAGGCGAGCACATGTGTGGCGACGTGTGGCCCCAAGGCCAGCTCAACAAGCACTTGCGTGGTGGTATGCAGATCTTCGTGAAGATGCTGCCACCGCGCCAGCTCAGCAGCCTGCCAGCCTACATGGCGTTGCCCACCTCGCTGGCCTGGGCGCATGTCGAAGCAGGCGAGGCGGCAACAAAGCGAGGGGACACCTCAGGGGCGCATTTAATACGTCTTGTCCCGTAATGATAGGCGATAAGCTTGTACACTGTACCCTTTCCACCTCCTGTGTGCCACTGTGGCGCCTCCTTTGACTATAAAAGGAGGCTCGATGCATACTGGAGAGGGATTCAATTCTTTGAGCAAAATCACGCATCGTAACTAGCTCAAGAACACTGAAATACACACCAAAGCATGATTAGAGTATTACGCGATCCCCGCGGCCCGAACCTGGGTAAACAACCTTTGTGCTGGCTCTTAGACCTGCTCTTCTCATGACCCCGCACCCGCTGACCACAGTAGGGATTCCGTTGATCCCATAGGTGTCGTTCTCACCGACATCTTTGGCGTGCCGGGCAGGGGGCGCAGTTGTGAAAATCTGGTCTAGCAGCTAGCCTAGCACCTCTTCATCGCCATGGTTTCCAAGGAAGAGGCGATCGAACGGGCGTCATCACTTGCGAGTCCAGTGGGCGCTCGCGCAGCGGCAGAAAAGCTAAGTCACGCGAACACTTTCTATGTTTCTTTTTACATAAGGTTATTGTCCCTGGACATCTTTCCCTCTGTATATGAAACCTGCACGCAATGGGGCCCTTCCACCATTGGCAACGACTTCGTTCTGTTTCGAGTCCACTCAACAGTTCGAGCGGTTGCGTCAAAAATGGCAGGGTAGCCTTCCGCTATTGGCAACGCTCTCGTTCTGTCTCGAGTCCGCTCGACGGCTCGAGCGGGCGCGCTGAGTACGGCAACATGGTTCGCCTGGCAGCACGCACACCCGACATGCCATTGGGGATCTATCCTTGAGATGCCACGGCATGGGTTCAGCAAGCCTACCCAATTAACATAGGGTGGACATACGGAGAAAGATCGAATTGGAAAATAACATGAATCGTTTCAAAAGTACTACAAAGTTATATTACATCAATTGTTGCTGCGGTTCTAACTAAAGATATGAATAGTCTTGGTCATGAACCTGCAGCGTGAAACGGGGTGCCTAGTCCCGGTGCTGGCCTTCGATCCTCTCGATTCCGTCGACGCGGCTGATGATGGGCTTGATGCGCTCCTTGAGCGGCATGAGGTCCACATCCTCCGGCAAGCTCTCCAGCGCGGCATCGAAGTCGAGGTTGGGGTACCAGTACGCCACCTTGGTGAGAACCTTGGTCAGGGAACCACGGCAAAACAGCCAGGCCTCACTGGTCAGAGAGCTCGACCTATTGGAGCGAAACTGCTCCAAGGCTCCAAGAACGCCTTCGAAGAACAAGGTTAGCTTGGCGTTGGGGCTCACATTCGGCTCTGGGCTGTACCTCACAATTGACATCCCCATAGCCACCAGCTTCTCGGTGATCCTGTTGGCGACGTCGGCGAGGCGGCTGATCCAGAGGTTCTCGCCCTTCACGAAATCCTCGTGGTTGGCAGTGTCATTCCTCCGTAGCTGCCTCTCCGTCTCCAGGTTAATGGGCAGGGTCTTCTCCCGGGCATTGACCTCCGAAAGCGTTCCCTCAAGACCCTCCAGCATCAGCTTCAGGTCCTTGATGGAGTCGTTGGCGCGAGTGAGTAGTTCGGCCTTGTCGAAGACTGCGGTCTGCGCCTCCGTCAAGGCGCAGTTGACCATGTCCTTATCTTTCGCCAGCTGCTCGGCCCTGTTCTTCAGGCCGTCCCGCTCTGCCTCCTGCTCCTTCACCTTGTCGCCGTGGGCCAGAGCTTGAGCATCAAGTGCTTCTTTGTGCTTCTGCTCCAGCTCCTGGGTCCGCTGCGTGACGAGCTTCTCGACCTCCTCGTCCTTGCCGCGGAGTGTGGCGGCGAGCGCCGCCTCACGAGCGGCCAGGTCCTCCTCCTGGGAGTTCAGCTCGGCCTGGCGCTGGGACCGGGTGGCCTCGGCCTTGGTGGCCTCTTCCCTCGGCGCCTCCTGGGACTTCTCGATGTCGTCCTGCATCAAGAGGAGCTCCTGCTTGCGCTCGGCCAGCTGGTCCTAGGCAGCCCTCAGCTCTTCATGGGCCTGGAGGAACCAGGCCTGCGCCTCGGCGACGTGCTCCTTGAGATATGTCTCCGCCTAGCCCGCCGCCGCCTCCCTGGACTTGGCCTTGTCCAGACGGGCGCGGTGGAGTGCCTGGAGCTACCAGAAGCTGGCGCCCATGGCCCGAAGAAGCTGCTCCTCCTGGGTACCGCCGCCACCGGCGCTCGATTCGTCGACAACCTTGAGTCCGGCGGTGGCAAGCACCTTGTCGTGGAACACCTCCCCCTCGACCGGTGCCCGCCGTCCCTGGAAGGTGGACGAACAAGTCATCGCCCACCTTCAAGTACCTGCCCGAGCCAGGGGTAGCGGAGGAGGAGGATTGATCGTCAACCACCTCCTCCTCCTCGGCAGCGGCTTTGCCTACCTCCTCAGCAGTACCCTTGCCGGCCTCCTCAGCGGCAGCCTTGCCGCTCTCTTCGGCAGACCCCTTGGTAGCATCCTCAACAGCGGTCTTGGCGGCCTCCTCGGCGGCGATCTTGTTGGCCTCGGCCTTGGCATCCTTGGCGACCTCTGTGATGACGGTGTCAATGTCCTCCTGGTCCGCCGAGGGAGGATCTGGATGCCGGAGAAGAGAATGAGGCAAGGCCAAGAGCAAGGTTCAAACAAGACAGAAGAAAAAGTAGGAACAGTAGACAGGTGACCTACCCGTGCCGGGCTGAGAAGAAGTGAACCCCTCCCCGCCAACATTTGTTGCCGGGACGGATCCACCAGTGCCCAAGTCCACCTCACCCTCCTTCGTGCGCATGGGCTCGGCGCTTGGTAACCTTGCCGGGGACGCCCCTCAGGGCGGTGTGGTCGATGGGGGTGGCGTGTTGGGGGTGGCCCTTGGTGGCTCCTTCTGCTGTCGTCCTCCTCCTGCAGCCACGACAAGGTTAGTGCCAGAAGATCGTACCCGGCGCATGTTGATAAGGAGTAGGTGGTGGACTGATAGAGGCAAAGGTGTCCCGTCTTTTGATGAGATGATGGATTTCGCTTTGGTGGAAATCGACTTTGACGATCCGACTACAAACGTGCGAGGACGTCGCGCCTTAGCAATCGCTAAACCAACTCCGAGAGGTTATTGACCACGCCGGAGCACGATCAACCTAACCACGAGGGTCTGTTTCCTGCGAGCAAATGAAGAACAAGCAAGAAACTGAGATTGCAATATGGATATTGCGAATATAAGATGAAAGCTTTATTGATCAAGGTGGGGTTCTGTGATGCCTTTGTCTGGTCATTGAACACAAACGAAGTACGCGAAGTTGCAGCTATGGCGAACTTTAGTCTAAACAAAACCCAAAGTCTAAACGGTGCCCTAAGGGCTGTATATATGGAGGAAGAGGGGGGAATTTCGTGGCCCTTGGTGGAGGGGTCCGAAATCAACCCTATCTCTTGTTTCCCCACACATACGGACTCTAAAAATAGCCTATAGTTATCTATTTCGAAAATACATGGGCCTGGCCCAATAATAAGGTGACGCAGCACCTAGAATAGCCTCGGGACGAAATTTATGAAGTGGCATCTTGTATATTTCGTCCAAGGCTTCATGCACCCATTATGGTGGCTTCAAAGTCCTGAAATCATCACTGGTAACTCTGTTCTTGTTCCCCTTGCGCATGCCATCATCTCCATGCTTGCTCTTGCTCCAATGTTCATCCTTCTCCAAGCTAGGCCCTTCATTTGTAAGCAAAACAAATGTATCCAATTTAGGCAGCATCATATTCTCATGAACATTAGAATCATTACCAAGAAACGAAAGTACCTGGTAATTTAATTGGCGTGTGCGAGCTCTAGTAATTGGTCTAGTATGTATAACAGCAGGGGCTGTGGGTGTAACAATGGTATTGATGTCCTCATCAGCCTGCCCTTCTTGAAATGAAGTCGTCCTCGACGGAAGCTCATCTTCCTCACCCAAATAAGGCTTCAAATTTGCAATGTTAAAAGTGGGACTAACCCCAAAATCTGCAGGCAGCTCAAGTTTATATGCATTATCATTTATTTTCTCAAACACCTTAAAAGGACCATCAGCACGTGGCATTAGCTTTGATTTGTGCAAATCAGGAAATCTATCCTTACGCAAATGTAATCAAACAAGATCTCCAGGTGCAAACACAACATGTTTTCTACCCTTATCTCCAGCAAGTTTATATTTAGCATTCATGCGCTCAATGTTTTCCTTAGTTAACTCATGCATTTTTAAAATCAATTCAGCATGTTGTTTAGCATCAAAATTAACCTTCTTCGAAGATGGAAGAGGCAACAAATCAATAGGTGCACGAGGTAGGAAACCATACACAATTTCAAAAGGGCACATCTTAGTAGTAGAATGCAGTGAACGATTATAAGGAAATTCAATATGAGGCAAGCATTCTTCCCACATTTTCTTATTATTCTTCAAAACAGCCCTAAGCATAGTAGACAATGTTCTATTGACTACTTCAGTTTGTCCATCAGTTTGGGGGTGACAAGTAGTACTAAAAAGCAGTTTAGTCCCCAACTTAGCCCATAAACATCTCCAAAAGTGGCTAAGAAATTTAGTATCACGATCTGAAACAATAGTATTTGGCACACCATGCAAGCGAATAATTTCACGGAAGAACAAATCAGCAACATTAACAGCATCATCGCTTTTATGACATGGTATAAAGTGTGACATTTTCGAGAATCTATCCACGACAACAAATATGCTATCCCTCCCCTTCTTTGTTCGAGGTAAACCTAAAACAAAATCCATAGATATATCCTCCCAAGGAACAATAGGTACATGCAAAGGCATATATAAACCATGAGGATTGAGTCGTGACTTAGCTTTTTGACATGTAGTGCAGCGAGCAACAAAGCGCTCAACATCCTGTCTCATCTTTGGCCAAAAGAAATGTGTAGCAAGTACGTCCTCCGTCTTTTTCATGCCAAAGTGTCCCATTAGTCCTCCTTCATGCGCCTCCTGCAACAACAAAAGACGAACGGAGCTAGCTGGAATGCATAGCTTGTTAGCACGGAACACAAATCCATCATTAACGACGAACTTGTTCCAAGTTGTTCCTTATTTACAATCCTGCAATACATCTTTAAAATCAGCATCATGCACATATTGATCTTTGATGGTCTCCAAACAAAATATTTTGAAGTCAAGTTGTGAAAGCATAGTATAGCGACGAGACAATGCATCAGCAATAACATTTTCTTTACCCTTCTTGTGTTTAATGACATAAGGGAAAGTCTCAATGAATTCAACCCATTTAGCATGTCTATGATTCAGTTTAGCTTGACTTTTAATATGTTTCAAAGATTCATGATCAGAATGTATAACAAATTCTTTGGGCCATAAATAATGTTTCCATGTTTCTAAAGTCTGAACAAGAGCATATAATTATTTATCATAAGTAGAATAATTCAGACTAGGCCCACTCAATTTTTCCGAAAAGTATGCAACAGGTTTGCCATCTTGTAATAACACACCTCCTAATCCAATTCCGCTAGCATCACATTCAAGCTCAAAAGTCTTATTAAAATCAGGAAGTTGGAGTAAAGGAGCATGTGTTAACTTATCTTTCAACATCGTGAAGGCTTCTTCCTATGCGGTACCCCAAACAAAAGGCACATCCTTCTTTGTAAGCTCATTGAGAGGTGCAGCAATGGTGCTGAAATCTCTCACAAAACGCCTATAGAATCCAGCGAGGCCAAGAAAACTCCTCACTTGTGTGACCGTTTTGGGCTGCGGCCAACTCTCAATAGCTTCAATCTTGGCTTTATCAACTTCAATTCCCTGTGGAGTAACAACATAGCCAAGAAAAGACACTCGGTTGGTGCAAAAGGTACACTTCCCAAGGTTACCAAACAAACGTGCATCACGTAGAGCAATAAAAACAGCACGTAAATGTTCCAAATGTTCCTCCAAAGATCTGCTATAAATCAATATGTCATCAAAGTAAACTACCACAAATTGTCCAATGAAAGCACGTAAAACTTCGTTCATTAATCTCACGAAAGTACTAGGTGCATTAGTTAACCCAAAAGGCATGACTAACCACTCATATAATCCAAACTTAGTTTTAAATGTTGTTTTCCATTCATCCCCCAATTTCATACGAATTTGATGGTATCCACTACGCAAATCAACTTTGGAGAATATTGTAGAGCCACTCAATTCATCAAGCATATCATCTAGCTTAGGAATAGGATGATGATAACGAATAGTAATATTATTAATGCCTCTACAATCAACACACATACGCGATGTACCATCCTTTTTCGGCACTAGAATAATAGGAACAACACAAGGACTAAGGGATTCGCGTATATAACCTTTGTCGAGAAGCTCTTGTACTTGACGCATAATCTCCTTCGTCTCCTCTAGATTGGTACGGTATGGCGCACGGTTTGGCAGTGAAGCACCGGGAATTAAGTCAATCTGATGCTCAATCCCTCGAATAGGCGGTAATCCCGGTGGCACGTCTTGTGGAAAGACGTCAACGAACTCTTGCAAAATGTTAGTGATAGCAGGAGGCAAAGAGGAAGGCACGTCCTCGAATGAAAATAATGCCTCTTTGCACACAAAAGCATAGCAAACAGATTTGCTAAAATCTAGCTCATCAATATCAGATTTAGTGGCAAGTAAACATGCACTTTTCAATTTAATTTCAGAAGTAACACTAGATGGTTTACTATTAGGCTTCATTTGTTGCTCAAATTATTTTGCCACAATCTGATTTTCACTCTTATTTTTCTCCTGTTTTGCTTTATTAGCTCTATTAACATCATCTTTCAAAATGGACTCAGGAGTCAAAGGAAGCAAAGTAATATTTTTATCCTTATGAACAAGAGTATACTGATTGTTTCTACCATGGTGTACGGAATTTTTATCAAATTGCCATGGTCGACCAAGTAATAAGGAACATGCTTGCATAGGTACCACATCACAATCAACATAATCAGCATATGTAGAGATACTAAAATGCACACGAATAGTACGTGTTACCTTAACCTTGCCGCTGTTGTTGAACCATTGGATGTAGTAAGGATGTGGATGTGGTCTTGTGGTGAGAGATAGCTTCTCCACCATCTCCATGCTAGCCAAGTTGTTGCAGCTCCCTCCATCTATGATGACGCGCACAGAACATTCCTTCACAACTCCCTTTGTATGGAACAAATTATGCCTCTGATTTTGCTTAGCTTGTGTAACCTGCACACTCAAAACCCGTTGAGCAACTAAACATTCATACTTGTCAGCATCTTCAGGAGCCATGTATTGCGTCTCATGATCAGAATCATCTCCACCGTGTTCTTCACTTGTAATAAGGGCTAAAGTCTCCTCATCATAGTCACTAGCAGACTCATACCCATCATCCTCAGTAGCAATCATCAGACGCTGAGATTTGCATTCTCGCGCATAATGTCCTCTTCCCTTACAACGACGACAAATAATATCACTTGTGTGCCCTGTTGATGCCATGGACGAAGAAGAGCTCTGTGCAGGCCCGGCAGGTGCGCTCTTGGCAGATAGTGGTGGTTGTGCCTGCTTTCTTGTATCACAGCTGGAGGTAGCAACTGATGGAGGTGCTGGTACAGTGGAAGTAGAGGATGCACGCAGTGTCCATGATGAAAGTCGACCTGCAGAAAAGGTAGTTCGCGCCAATGCTTGTCGATCCCGCACTTCATGTTCAGCTTTACAAGCAAGATGGAATAAACGAGTGATATTAGTATACTCCTTATACTCTAGTATGGTCTGAATCTCTCTATTTAATCCACCCATAAAACATGCAAGCATAGCTTCATTCTCCTCAACAATACCACATCTAATCATGCCAGTTTGTAATTCCTGATAATATTCTCCTATAGAATTTTTTTCTTGTCTTAAGCGCTGCAATTTTTGAAGCAATTCATGTTGATAATATGGTGGAACCCAACGAGTACGCATAGCAGTTTTCAAAGTAGCCCAAGTAGCTGGAACAGGATATAATCTACAATATTCAGACCACCAAACACATGCAAAGCTAGTGAAAGCACAAACAGCAGCAGGAACACGTCTCTCCTCAGGATATTGTAAACATGTAAATCGTTGTTCAGTTTCTAACTCCCAAGTAAGATATATATCAGGAACATATCTACCCTCAAACGGTGGAATATTCAATTTCAGTTTAGGGAGATGGTCATGATCTCGTACCTGAGGTGGTGGTGCAGGCCTACCGTTGCGAATATATACCTGAGGTCGACCTGCTGGTGGTGGTGCTGGTGGCTGCATGTAGTTCTGATTTTGATCAACCTCATCCTCGTAATAGTCCTCCATCTCTGCAGTAATAGCAGGAGCTACAGAAGCACAAACAACAGTAGCAGCGGCACCCGAATTTTGTCCTGGCTCAATAGGAACACGTTGTGCTCGCCCTACTGTATCGCGGTGTAGAACTGGTTGTGGGAGGTGTTTGAGTAATTCATCAAACTTGGCGTCCAACTTGGTGTCAATTGACTTCTCAATGTCATCCATCTTCTCCATTGCCTTTCCAAAGCTGGCCATCACGTCTTCCACCTGTTGACCCATCATTTGCTGAAACTTATCATGAAGCTCCTTGTTCGTCATGTTCTCCCAGTCAATCTCGTCGACTTGTGTTCCTGCCATAGTTAGCAGCAATAGAAACAGACAAGAATATGATCCTACAGACTACTAGAATATGGTGGTGGTGGGGTGTCACAAATCCGTCAAGGAAAACTCAAATTCTTACCAGTTCTTACCCAGCAGCAGGCGGTGATCGACAACCGTTGTAGTCAAAACTCTCAAAGCTTGGATAGAGCGATTACCAGGGAGAGTCAAACACACGACGTAGATGTATGTGGAGCTGGGAAGGCTTAAAATATGGTAGAAAAAAGGATCGGCAATAATCAATTCAGAGATGCAAAGTTGAATAAACGCTCAACGACGGTACTGTGCTGGTCCTAGGCTAGACCGTGCTAGAGACGCGAGCCTAGAACACTAACAAAATCACGATGCTGCACGGAAACAAGGGAGAAGCCCACTCTGGAAAAAAATTCACTTTTTTTGCACTCCTTTTTTTTCGAAAATCACTATAATGGCGAGTGTCTCAAAACTCTTCCCAAGTCAAGATAATAGGATAGGCACATAATTTTTTCGACCAATTTGTTTTTCGACAGCCCGGACCCAAAAACTGGAAACAGGTCAAAAAAAACTTTCTATAAGGCGACTGTCTCAATATGCTTAGAAACGCGTAAAAATAGGATAGCCAGATTTTTTTTTGTCAAGTGCCTTTTTGGAAAATTTTGGGCCTACATGGAGGGTGGTTTCCGGACTCTGTTTTTTTCGAAACCTACTCAGGCAAGGAAACACGAATTGGAAATAAGATGGATCTCGAAAACAAACCTAATATGCAAGGAACTCGGATTGGTGGTGGATATATGGTGGTGGTATATGGCAGCGGTGGTGGTAGCGGTGGTAGTGTATGGATATGGATCGGTGGTGGTATATGGATACAGATTGGTGGTGGTATATGGATACAGATTCGGAGCGGTGGTGGTAGGTGGCAGGGGAGATGATGATGGTGCGGTGGCGGCGTGACAACTTATGACCAGAACTCGAAACTCTAAAAGACTAGACACGAAGACCAGCAACTAGACACCACGATGCAACCGTAAATTCAACAAAGCAAAACCCTAAAAAGATTATGCAAAGGCTCAGATTGCCCCGTCGTCCCCGCTGCCCACAGAGGCCTAAATAATTCCTTGAGGTGGAATACATCGATCGACGATGGGGAGAAGTAGGCGAATTGCGCCTGCCGCACCGCCGCCTCGTTCTCCGGCGCCTCCTTCTCCACGACATTCTTGGCCGCCCCGTTGCCCTTGCCCTTCCTACTCTTGGGCGCCATGGCGGCTGGGTGAAGGCAGAGGATCGAGAGCAATGGGGGTGCAGCAGCGACAAGCAGAAGCGAGCTCGAGGAGGAAGAAGATGGGGACAGTGGTGCCAAGATTGGAGAAAGCGCGGAGGGTAAATGAGCGGCGCGCCTGCGGTTATTACTTTTTATGGGGAAGGCTCGGGATGCCTCTTTACCATTTACTACGACATGAAGCCTGCGTGCAGCAGGCACCCCACGCATGCCCCCCACGTCACGCATGACCCTCCACGTCGTGCATTCATCATAGGTCATGGGGAAGCACTGCGGGTGGACAAGTTGCCGCAGTAAAAATCGGCCCCACCTGCCCGCATACCGTTCAGGGCCTAGCCCAACAACGCGTCGCGCTTATGTGTGGCCCAGGCCCCGGGGCTCCTGTCAGTGTACAGAAGTAGGGGCGCTACTCTGTACCCCTTTACCTGTGCATGGGCAGTCAGAGTTGCGCCTATAGACCACACTTAGCAGGGCAGAGGAGGGAAGCCGAAGCCACAAGATCAAAGCAACGCCAAGACATAGAAATGACGAGCAAGGGGGCAAGGTGGACTCCCCCGGCAAGACCCTTGTCGGGACGGCTTCCACAGCCTCGGCAAGAGCCTTGCCGGGGCAACTTGCCCAACACCAACGAAGCGCGCCGCCCTTGAGCCCGAGGTTTCCAACGTCATCAACAACATTGGAACCAAAGCTCGGGAGGCACCTCCATGGTGGCATGCAGATCTTTGTGAAGATCATTGACACACAAGACCAGATGAGGACCAGAAGACGGTGATCCTCGGCACGGTCCCTGCCGAGAACACCCACGAGGCCTCCGGCAAGATCCTTGTCGAGGATGACCACAGGGCCCCGGCAAGACCCTTGCCGAGGACATCAACAGGGCCGCGGCTAGGCCCGCACCCGCCAAGGTTCCACCGCCGTTCCCATGCAGCTGCCAGCCCAGCCAGCCAGGCGAGCACCTGCGTGGCAACGTGTGGCCCCAAGGCCAGCTCAGCAAGCACCTGCGTGGTGGCATGCAAATCTTCGTGAAGATGCTGCCATCGCGCCAGATCAGCATCCTGCTAGCCTACATGGAGTTGCCCGCCTCGCTGGCCTGGGAGCATGTTGAAGCAGGGCGAGGCAGCAACAAAGTTTGGGGACACCTCAGGGGCGCATTTAATGCGTCTTGCACTACAAAAAAAAGACACATCTGTGACATTTTAGCCTGAACGAAACCTTTTTCTGTCATAAATATGACACTTCTATGACGATAATTGTGACAAAACCTGATATCATCATAGATGTGGTGGGCTCCTACTTCTATGACAAAAAATCATGACAGAAAATGGGCTTTTCGTCTTGGGCGGGCCGAAGACGCAGCTCCATGACATTCTTTGGGCCGTCCATGATGGAAATAACCATGGTAGAAGCGAGGGCGAGGAAAATTTCGGGTAGTTCCCGGTTACGGTGGGCGGTTAGGGGCCGAGCGATGCGCGTTTCTCTCGTACACGTATGCGCGTGTGTGCGAGGCGTTGGCTCTATCTGAACCCGAGCGAGGCGTTGGGCTCTAACTGAACCCGAGCGATTGCACTGCAGGCTACGCATTACTGAACCCGCACGATTGATCGATGGCTGTTAACTGAGCCCGATCGAGCGATTCCTTCGCTACTGCTGCTAACTGAAGTCGATCGATGCTGCCTCTCTGGATGAATAGTGAGTGTTGCGAGGGGGGGGGTTGGATGAACAGTGAGTGGTGGGGGTGGATGAACAGGACCCCGTGACGTTGCCTCGATCGAGACGGTTGGGGCTAGATGAACAGGACCCCGTGGAGGGCTGGATAAATAGGACGACCCCGTGGAGGGCTGGATGAATAGTAAACGGTGGAGGGGTGCCCGTGGAGGGGTGGTTGAACAGTAGCCGATGGAGTAGCGCGCGGTGGAGGCTGGATGAACAGGAGCCCGTGGAGGCTGGAGGAGGTCGACGGTAGCCCGTGGAGGCTGGAGGAGGTCGACGGTGGAGATGAACAGTATCCCGTGGAGTCCCGTTTTGCGGTACGCCACACCCCTCCTGATGAACTGGACCCCCGTTTCGACCGTAGCGCTCCAACACAAGTCCGTTTCATCCGTTTTGCGGTATGCCACACCCCTCCCGATCAACAGGACCCCCGTTTCGACCGTAGGAGGTTCGTTTCCTCCGTTTTGCGGTACGCCAGACCCCTCCCGATGAACAGGATCCCGTTTCGAACATGGTCGGTCCAACACAAGGCCGTTTCCTCCGTTCTACGGTACGCCAGGCCTCGTTTCCATCGCCTATTCCTTCCAAGCCCTCTCGATGAACACGATGACGCATTCCGTTCCGACCCAGCCGGTTGGCTCTCACGCGTTCCATTGCCTCCTGATGAACATGGCGCATTCCTTTGCCTCCCCATGAACACGACGCATTCCGTTGCCTCTCCATGAACACGATGACAACGCTGTTTCTTTGTTCCGACCAAGCCATGTACACGAGCCCTGGCCGTACGTATGTGCGAGTAGGCGTTCGAGACCCAGCCCGTATGTACGTACGTGGCCATATTTTCTTTCTTGCACCTTGGCCGCTGTACGTACGTGTACATGCTACGTGCACGCCTCTAGTACGACACGTGCACGCCTCTACAATGACCAGTATGTACGTACACGTTCGCGACCAAAATGACAACGCTACGTACGCTTCGACCAGGAGGGTCCCGAGTGTCAGGCACTTCCTTGCCTGCGAAGATGTAGCTGGTGGGTCCCAGCAGTCAGGGGGGCGAATCGTTTTTTTGCCCGGACGCACTTCCTTGCGTGCGAAGATGTAGCTGGTGGGTCCCAACAGTTAGGGGAAATGTTTTTTTCACGAAATACGGTGGCCCGTCTGGTGGGTCCCCGCTGTAAGGTGGAGGAATAATTATTTTGCACGTAATAAGGAGGCACTTCCTTGATGCGGCCGTGGACCCAGCTGCCAGCCTCTCCACGTACAGTCCACGTCCGATGGAAGCCGTTCCTTGACCATGTTGACCACGCCGCGCCAAGAGCACCAGGGCGGTGGACGACAGCGAGGCCTAGGAAGGGGATGACGCGGAGCCGGGGGAGATGCGATAGTGGATGCCCACGCGTAGAGGATTACGAGGGTTCACTGTTTACTGCGGTGTGAGGCTACCGTCGTCGCAGAATAACAGGGGGTGTGGGTGAGGAGAGGGATGGCCTGGCGAGAGGTGGAAATAGTAGGGGGCGGTGAGGCCTCCATGGCAGCACAGCCAGCCACGGGAGACAGGAGCAGGCGGCACGACCGGCGCTGCTTTGGGCGGCTGGAGCAAGAAGACCAGAGGTTGAAGAAGCACTACGGCCATTGGATGGACATCGTACGGTCACTGGAGCTAGAATCGTTCATATTGACTAAGTTGACAAAGCCCTCCGTCCCCGTCAACTTAGTAGGCCTACAAGTCAGCCTCCCACCAAGGTGGGTCCCAGCTAGCAGGGGGAGTATTCATTTTTTTGTGCGTAATAAGGAGGCACTTCCGGTGGGTCCGAGCTGACAGCGGGGGGAACATTTTTTTCGCGAAATATGGTGGCCCATCTGGTGGGTCCCAGCAGTCAGGGGGGAAACATTTTTTTCGCGAAATAAGGTGGCCCATCCGGTGGGTCCCTGCTGTCAGGTGGAGGAATAATTATTTCACGCGTAATAAGGAGGCACTTCCTTGCGGCCACCATGGACCCAGCTGTCAGCCTCTCCACGTACAGTACTCTTCCGATGGAAGTTGGTCGTTGACCATGTTGACCACGCCGCACCGAGAGCATGAGGGCGGTGGATGACGGCGAGGCCTAGGAAGGGGATGACGCGGAGCCGGGGAAGACGCAGCAGTGGAAGCCCGCGCGGAGAGGAGTACGAGGGTTCACTGGTTCGGCTGTGGTGTGAGGCTGCCGTCGCTGCAGAATAACAGGGGGTGTGGGTGAGTGGAGGGATGGCCTAGCCAGCGGTGGGAGTAGTATGGGGGCGGTGAGGCCTCCGGGGCAGCACAACCAACCACGGGAGGCGGGAGCAGGCGGCACGATCGGCGCTGCTTTGGGCGGCTGGAGCAAGAAGACCAGAGGTTGAAGAAGCACTACGGCTGTTGGATGGACATCGTACGGTCACTGAAGATAGAATCGTTTATATTGACTAAGTTGACAAAGCCCTTGGCGCGCGCCAACTACGCGCCAACTTAGTAGGCCCACAGGTCAGCCTCCAAAACGGTGCGCCCCATATGTCAGGGGGAGAAATCATTTTTTGGGCGGCCGAAGCTAAGAATATCCGGGATTGAAGAAGAAGCACGACATCCGTTGGATAGACATCCCAATGGCCACTGCTGCTAGAACCGTGTGTTGACTATAATAAGTTGACAAAGCCTTGCATACGCGTCAACTTATTTTTTTAGGGGACGCATCAACTTAGTAGGCTCATAAGTGTGTGGCAGAGAACTTATAGCCCATTTGCGATTTGTAAGAATGTACAACCCATTTTTGAATTCTAATGGAATTTACTACAACCCATTTACAGTTTGTTAAAAGCACATCCCATTTTCTAGCTAGGACAACGATTAAAATTTTCAACCAACCGTTGAAGACAGAATTCAATAAAATTTCGTACATTTTGATGGGATCCTAAATATTTTTATCCCGAAATTTCTAGTCAGATTAAATATATATTTGTATTACGTAAAAAGCCAACGAAACATTGTGCACGCAACAATGAAAATTTAAGATTTTCAAAATCCATAAATAATATTTTATAAACTAATTTCGTGTTTGGTGCATTTTTTATATTTATTTCCTAGTTTTTATAATTACATCCCATTTATTATTTTTTAAAGCCCATTTTCCTGTTAAGCCTAATGCATCCCTCCTAGGAAAGATTTGCAGCCCAGCGGGGCGGAGAATAACAAGTTGAACTTGCCTGGGTATTCCTCAAAAAAAGTATAGCTGGGCTAGCCATTTTCATCTTGAAAAAAATTAGTATCTGGACTGAATATCTGGCCCAGGCTAGACGGGCCACAGCCCGCCCAGTTAATACCCTGCTCTCCTCTGAACAACAACGAAATCATCGCCAAGAAAAACTCTGTAGTGCTCACGCCTCAAAAACACAAATACTGCTCGAGCTGCTTGGTCCCAGCTGTCGGCCGCACCTTGTGCAGTTCTCTCGTTTATAGTGACTACATAGGTTGACAATGGTGTGGGACCATGATGTCAGGAAACCAGGAGGAAACAAAAAATATATAGTTGTACATAATAAGGAGGCACTTGCGTACGTACGCTATGGCCCTAGTGGGTCCCTAGTGTCATCCAGTCAAAATAAAGTCATCTCTTGAATCCTCATGTTCGTTCACGATATTAAGAATGCTCGGCGCCACGGCGAGCACAACAACTCGAAGGATGACGGAGAGGGCCTCGCGGGAACTACGGATGGTCTGATACAGCGCCCGCTGCTCATTCAGGAAGCCAAGATCATCGGACACCTATAAGCACCTTCGAGAAACTAAGACGGCATGAAACGGTAAGGCCGCGCTTGGGAGCTCTGATTTATTTCAAAGTTGTATTAACATACAAGTGTGATTTACTCATCATCGGAAACAACGCGTAAAATATAGGCGTAATGAAACCGAGGGCCCGAGGTCTGTAAGTAAAACCGGCGGATTACGCGTGTAATTTGAGACCAATGTATATTTTACGAGCTTTGCTATATGGACGACATTACCAGACGATACATGCACGAAGTGCGTATTATGCCATCCATGGGCAAGGCTGAAACAGCAGCTAACGGCTAGATTAGCAATCGTCCGAGTGTCGTTCAACGTTTTTATCGTGTGTGAAGTACTTCCGATATTTTACTAGTCGAAATCAACCAACCAAACGCTTCGCCTGAGACCATCTACTTTTATTTACAAGCGTCAGTTTTACAAGCGGTTTTGGTTGGAAAACAACGATCCAATCACGGCCTAATATCATGAGTTGGTCAGAAGATCATATGGTTTCACGTCTAACCTACCCGACTTGTCGTATAGGCTATGAATGAAACATAAGACGATGAACTTCTTAAGCACGGAAACAACAAAAGAGGATGATCTTCTTAACAAGCAAATCCCTGGTATTAGATCGACATGCAAAACAATACGAAGCATTATTCTTAGGAGGCACGGTGAACAGCTCGTGACGCCGCATGCCACAACATTCCAAGCTCAACTTTGCAATCAAACACAAGGCCTGGCATTACATAGACAATATTCAGAACAAACTCTTAACACAAGAATATCTCAGCAGAGTAACTATTTACTTCTAAACTGAACATAGGAATTGGAAAAAACAATCAATGCTGCTCACAACAAGGGCATCCCACTCAAAAATATCAAATGCATGTCTTCTGGCTAACATCAATGAGCAAATTTTGACAAGGTTTTCCAATTCCAATATATTAAACTAACATCTTCTTGCTAACATCAATGATTAAACTTTGACAAGCTTTTCCCATTCAAAATATGTAATGCCTATGATCGTGGAGTCCTGTCGTAGCTTCTTGTACTTGTTTGGGCACTTATTGCCCAGTGCACTCCATGTGTTGTAAAATTTCCAATGCTCTCTGCAGACTAGTCATGTCACCAGCGTCTAATAATACTCTGTAAAGCTTCTCGGTCATTCCTTCTGTAATGTAGCGCAAACAGTGACTGCTTCTTTCTGCAAAGTGGAACGACCAACTGGACCCAGTAATGCAGCAGTTTGCCTTGGACACATTGGCTCCTTTTGTGCAGTTCAACTAAAATCGAAGTCGGAATAAAACCGAGCTTTAGTTTTGATATCCCTGTAAGCAACAATAGGTATAAGGGAAGCAATTACTGAGAAATAATGGTTGATGGCTTGTACTCCCAGAAGAAAAGCATCTACTGATCTACTTTATCTTAATGGGAAACAAAGCAGGAGAGTAGCAATTCTCCATTAGTGTGATTCATTCATATTGACTGAGACATTATCTTAACAATGCCTTGTTTCAACATATATAAAGAACAACAAAGCATAAAAGTACCATTCCTAAAACAATGCAACCGATTCATTTTAACAGAGACATTATCTTAACAATACCTTGGTTAAACATGTAGAAAGAACTACAAAGCAGGATAGTACCATTCCTAACAAGTGTTGCAGTTTTGAACTAAGATTCAGTAGTTAATTAATTTTGAGAGTGGGATTGCTTAGTTTTACCAGCGGCATTAGATTAACGAAAAGCATAAACAGTTCTAGGGGAGAGTGGTTGCAACAGCAATATGTGCTTCCATCTACTTATAAAGGGGGTGATGCAGAGTTTGTTGTAACAAAGCGACAAGCATCATGTCTGGGTTGGTCCCATTTTTGTTCACTACTTAATGGGAAAAGACAACAATACAATAGCTTCAATTCAACATTTATTTAAAACAATACCAATACAAGTAGCACAACATCTCAAAGCACACTGCACAATCATGTAGATGAAGGCCTGTACTGACTTTTCATGAGAAGACCAGGATAAAATATGAATCTGCCAACACGAATAGGAAATCCAATCTCGTTTTGTGCAGTTGCACTGAAATCAAGCAAAGTGTTTCGCGTAGCGAAGCAAAATGTCGCAATAGCAACAAGTTGAATAGATATCCCTGTTTAAACAGAGGCAAAAAAGGAATCAATTATTAGCTAATAAAGGAGGATGAAACATGCGGCCACAAAAATGGTAATCCCGCCAATCCCTAACAAGTGTTGCAGTTTTGAAATAAGATTCAGTAGTTAATTCTGAGAGTGGCATCAATTACTGGCTTATAAAGGGGGCGATGCTGAATTTGTTGTAACA
This sequence comes from Triticum dicoccoides, assembly GCF_002162155.2. NCBI lineage: Eukaryota > Viridiplantae > Streptophyta > Magnoliopsida > Poales > Poaceae > Triticum > Triticum dicoccoides. Next base: position 350,154,465 of record NC_041385.1, on the reverse strand, counting down.
AAGCAACAAGCATCATGTCTGGGTTGGTCCCATTTTTGTTCACTACTTAATGGGAAAAGACAGCATTACAATAGCTTCAATTCAACATTTATTTAAAACAGTACCAGAACAAGTAACACAACATCTCAAAGCACACTGCACATCATGTGGATGAGACCAAGATTTGAAACAACTCACCACGAAGACTGGAAACAAATCTCGATCTCCTTTTGTGCAGTTCTACCAAAATTAAGCAAAGTCACCAGTGTGACATTCAAGTTGAACTGCACAAAACACTCTTAAAACATAAGTGTTTCGAGTAGCGAAGCAAAATGTCGCAATAGCAACAAGTTGAATCGATACCCCTGTTTTAACAGAGGCAAAAAAGGAAACAATTACTTGTTGATAAAGGAGGATGAAACAAACGGTGACAGAAAGAAGCAGCTAACTTATCTTGGATGGAAAACAAAGTAGGATAGTAGCATTTCTAAAACGGTTGCATTGATTCATATCAATAGAGATATTCTCTTGAAACAACATTCGTTAAAAAATGTAATTTACTTTTAACAGTGGCATTGCTTCAATTTTCCGGTGGCATTCTTAGATTAACAACAACAAAATAGCTGTACGGGACATGCCAGCACCATGTGCGTCCACACGTATAAATGGGTGATGCAGAGTATGTAGCCAAGAAGCATATATGCGTTGGTCCCATATTTGTTCTCTTTGAACCTTCTTCCTATGTGAGGGCAGCAAATCTAGTCCTGCGCAAACTACTCGACCCCCCCAGTTTCTTTCCCTTTTCAACAAAGAGATCGGTTCCTTATAGATGTGTGTACTGGGTTACCCCCTTTTTCCCTTTTCGACCAACAAATCGGCTGGATAGCCAGTCTATACTACTTTCCGTTGCTCCTTTCCTCATTGAACCACGTCCTAGATTCTTGCTCCAGCCCACCGCACCCTTCTTTCCTCTTTAAACCAAGACCTAGGTTCGAGTACAGATCAAAAAATATCCACATGCAGCTAGAGCAACGATGGTTTCAAAGAAACTTATACCTTAGGGTCGTTGGGATGTGGCAAGGCGTGCGGCCTGAGGCCGGATCTGCCCACCCTATGTACGACAGCAAGGAAGAAGGGGTCGGTGGCCCTCCCGCATAGGCGTTGGGTGAAAGAGAACAGCACAGCCGGTAGTGGATTGCCTCCCTCGCCGAAGGTGATAGAGTGAATGTTGCACCTCCTCCCCTGCTCGGTGCGACGGGATATGGACGCCTCCTTCACCAGCTGTGAGGGGGGACAGAGAGACAAGAGGCCAACACAGTCTTGTTTAGATCTGGTGAAGAGAGGGTGAGAGACTGTGAATATAGCAAACCCTAGCAAATGAACGCTGAGCCCCAGCGTGTATACATATATGTAGTGTGGCGAGAGTGTGGAGAGTGCAAACCCTAGCGAACAAGCGCTGAGGCTCCAGCTTATATATATACTACTGTAGTACGGACTAAGCTCCGGTGCCGTCACTGCACCTGCTTTTGGCTGTATGACAAGTGAGCCAGACACATTTTGGGCCCACCTGTCATAAACCCAAAGGCAGGTGCACTAAGTCAATGAAGCTGCGTCCATATAGTACTCTCGTGGAGTGGTTTTCTTATTCTCTCCATAACAATCGTTTTAAATTGTGTAAGTATGAAACGTAACTCTTTATTTAACGTACAGTGAAGAAAACTACTACTACTTCTGATGAACTAACGATCCACACCCACGCGGCCTGGTCGCACTTCCTATCCTTCACGTGTGGTACACTACCCTCCCTTAAGTGAACAACCACACATGCGCCAAATTATCGGAAACGTGTGAGAGTGTGTACAAATAAAGAATTTTAATTTCAATTATCGGAAAGGTTTGAGAGTATTACAGAGTTTGACTTCAGTCAAATCTAATATGCGGAGTAAATAAAAATGGAGGGCTACTACGTCCATCCAGGTTTTTAGTCCACACCTTTTTTAAATCAAAGTTAATAGCTAGACAAATAAAATTACACGCGAGCTGGAGACAAAGTTGTGAGAAGGCTTAGAAATCTATACAAAACTTATGCTCTTAGTACCAAAGTCGATCCTTTCTTCGAGGAAACATTTGGTTCATAGCCAATTGTTTGATAAAATTGCACCAACGTGAAAGACGATTGCGTCTCCAACGCAACCAATGTGATCTGACGAAGGATATCATCTTTGTGCGTAACAAGCAAAGAGCACTGATGGAAGACAACTTGTTTTTCATTGAAAATCTATCAGCTTCACCAGCCGACGCAACCATGAGGCGCAACCATGAGCATCGATAGGTCATCATGGTGATGCATCATCCATTTGGCATCAAGCTTGGGTGAGGCACCTATGAAGTTCGACAAATCCTCACTGTGGTCTGTTTCTTCTTAGTAATCAAGCTCGAGGAAGGAAGAACCACGTGGCAGAGGACAGTGATGCGTAACAACAATGGCCATTCAATTTTTCTGTAGTTCCACTAAAATAGAGGAAGACATGCCTGGGGTATGGAGATATGCATCGCTGTTTCCAAAAATATAAAAGAGGGATATAGTGTTGTTACTTTGTTTTACAATATTAGCAACGACATCTCAATTGTCAATAAGAATTAATGGAAAGTACAACAACAAACAGAAGCATCATAATTATCTTGATGGGAACTAAACCAGGATACCCGAGAAAAAAAGCATTTCTTCATTTAACCAGTGATAGTACTACCACCATATGGACGATGACCACATAACCACCATGTACTTTTTGTTGAAACAATATGTATATCTCCATCGAGGCATAAATCAGGACAACTTTTTGAGTGGCATTTCCTCTATAATAGTACTAGTAGGTGATGTTGGACCAGCCGATGAACCCTAACTACTATACATGGGGAGCTGGGGAGTAGTCGCATAGAAGAAAACCCGCACGCAGCAACCTGGGGAGCTGGACCAGTACAAGAAGTTATACCTCAGGAGAGCAAGATGTCGTTTAGGCGGGCGGGAGGGATCTGCCCACATGACGGCAGCGAACAAGGGCGCAGAGGATCTTCGTCCGCGCCAGCGCCGGCTCCGAGAGGATGATGCGCATCGACTTCCTCCGTCGCCGACGACGACAACATCAACACTGCACCTCCTCACCTCCCGCAGCGGACGGGATTTGGCTGGATCTGTGACCACCAGTGAGGAGAGAGATAGAGTGGACACTGTCATCTTGTTTTGATATGGAGAGGGTCAGAGAGCGAGACGCGAGAAACTCTATCAAACAAGAGGCTATAATGGAGTAAAAAAATCTCTCCATAGCAGTGGTTTTAAATAGAATACGCGCATTCCCGGAAAAAAGAAACGAAAACTTGTGGACAATTTTTCAAGGGTTTGTCTAGGACACATCTAGATGTGACATACTTATGTCACATCTAAGTTGATGTCCAGTCTGTGTGTGGTCTATTTTTTTTGTCCTAGTTTTTTTTGTTTCTTGTTGCTACATTATATACTTGTGGGAGCTTAGATGTTATCCTTAAATAACATCTAGATGTGAATTAGACAAACTAATTTTTAACGTACCAAGAAAGAAAACTCGATCAAAACACGCCCCCGCTTCCAAGTCGCGAGAGTCGTCGCGCACACACACATAGACATAGACATGCATATCCGTGTTTATGTAAAATTCCATTTCCATCTCCATCTCCAATCATATTTGTCCAACTGGCACATTATTTACGTTGTTAATTATATACGCAGCAATATTAACCTACAACATCTCTTGTTTGTGGACGTCCGGACCGCTGCCATGGCCGGTCTTGACCAACCCGAACCCTCTTCATCACCTGCGTGTGCTTCCAGCCCAAAACGGTCAGTGCCGCATTCATGCCCGGCCAGAGCGGACGCGACCTCTCACTGGCGCCGGCATTGAAGCGGTGCGCCAGCCGAGAGAGCGTCACCCGCGCCGCATCCGGGTGCACGCGGCTGCTCCATGTTCAAAGGTCGCAATAGACGGCTACAACATGCATGTAAAAAGTTCTTGGGAGTCCGTGCTACAGCTAGCTGTCCTCCCCCAACTCGTCAATCTCTTCTAGTAGTGCTAGTACTCCATGGCGCAATCCATCGACAAGCAGGCAGGAAAGTTATCGTATACTCGGTTTGCGGTGAGTGGCATGCCGAGCGACCGTGTGGGGTCGAGCCGTGGAGGAGGGTGGGACACGAACAAGACAGACGTGGTTTTGCTCGATGGCGCGATCCAACGAAACGAAATGTTGGTTTCTCTCCATTTCCATTTTTTCTCCAGAAAAATGAAAACTTTCCACTCCATTTTCATTCCTATTCCAAGGTTGCCCTGTTACAATATTCCATCAAATACAAAGGAAAACTAACACGCATGCTGATGCATCTCAATGATTCACAGATCATAGCCAATATTTACTTCACACCTAAAGAAAAAATTTGTGAGAGCATGTACGAAAGAAAAACTACTGATGGGGTCACTACGACTTAAACCCTAAACCCTAAACATGATTTAATTTCTTGGCCAGGTAGAACCTATCGAAGGAAAGACGGCTGGCACCCTCGGATCATACGATGCTTTTATGCAGTTCCACTAAAATCGACCTGAGCATCCCTGATGGCAAAGATATTGAAGAAGTGTGATTAGAATAATAGTACTGGCACTAGTTCATGAGACATAAACTCATCACAAGTAGAAGCCGGTAGAAGTAGAGAAAGATCGACATGGAGATGGAGCTACGACAGTGGAGCAAGCTGGCTCCAAAAGGAAGATGGACTACCTGGGATGTCGGGCTGTAGCTAGAAGGGCCGTTGGGACGCGACATTGGCCCATACCACGGTGACCCCCAATTGGGACGCACCGTCTGTGGGTTTTCTCCCTCGCCGACGTCGACCGCGTCTACGCAGAACATTGTTCCCTTCCCCCAGCTGCGGGATCAGGCCTGTCGTTCTATGCTTGTGAAGAGAGCAACCTAAGCAAGCAGGCTAGTAGCTCAGGCTCCTGCTAGTGTATATATAGTGGTTTTCTTTTTCTCTACATATCAACCATTTTATATTGCGTACGTGTCATTGAAGAGTGAAATGATGGTTGCTTCTTCCGACTAACTTACTGTATGATTTGACTGCTCCTTAGTGGCCCCTACACGTACTCCCCCTACGTGTATGCAACAGTCACACGTACACATGGACGCAAAAACGCGCGCGACGCCCTAATGCATGCATGTCCGAGCACATGACGGAACACACACGGTCACGCTCAAGTGCTCAACCTACACGTGGATGCACACACATACTCAGTCAAGGTGAGCTAGTGACCATATAAAGACCGAAAAATATATATATTGAGTGCAATGAGCGTATTATGAAGTCCACTGACCGTATTTTTACAAATATACAGTGACAGACAGTGTATTTATCTCGTTTGAAATTAAGCCATATTAATCGAAGAGGAGGTAATATGGACTAGCATTACTTTGATGTGTCCCGTCAACTTGCCGAACGAGGAGAAGGTTGCAGGACGGGAGAAGCTTGCGCGCGGTGGCTCGCAGGACAAGGAGAAACTTTTGACTAATGCAAGCTCTCCCTCGCTCAGGCGGTGGACGTGCAACAGTTAATTTGGTGTCAGATTGCCAGAAGCATACACTATACTACTAGTGCTATTATTGTTCGACTTCCCGAATAGGCGAACAGCCAAGCGCAAAGTTTACTAGTAGTACTAGTACTACTACTATAGTCTATAGAGGTATGTACTATACTAGTACTAGGAACCGGATGGAGGAGCGTCTACACTCTTATTATGATTTTAAAATGTGATAAAGCAATCTTCAACACATGTGGTTATCTTCGAGGGTTCTTGCATGTGATAATGGAATTGCATGGAACACTCGCCACAATTCTCGCTTAATTCTGGCTCACATCCTGTTACAAATAGGAGCGCTCGGTAATATTTCCTCTTTTTTTGTTATTCAACATGTAAACAGGTCAGCAAACCTTGCGGCGCATCTTCGTGCGAACCGTGCTTGCTGCACTTTGAATGTGGCCGAGAGCTGGCTTGATGAAACACCTCGCTTCCTACTTCTTTTTTTGCGGCGTACCTCGCTTCCTAGTGACCAGTGTCTTGGCTGATCGTCCTAAGATATATGAATAAAGGTCTCTCATTTACCCGCAAAAAAGATTAAGCCATATTAACCGGAAAAGAGGGAGTATGGACTAGCACTACTTTTTGGTGTGTCCCAACAACTCGCAGAACAAGGAGAAGCTTGCAGGACAAGGTGAAGCTCGCTTACGCCTTTTGACTAATGCAACCTACCCTCGGTGGACATGCATCAGTCCATTCGGTGTCAGATTGTCAGAGGCATACACTGTAGTACGCAACATGTGGAGTACCATCATTGTTCGACTTCACGAAGAGGCGAAGAGCCAAGCGAAGTAGTACTAGTAGTACTACTACTAGAACCGCATGGTGGAGCGTCTGTACTCTTATTTTTTTTATCTCTGATAAAGTACACGTTTATTCTGGAGAAGGGTGGAAAACGACAGCCCAACATGTAATGAATGATATCGATCAACCAACCATGCTCGAATATATCTTGGCCTCCGTGCGAGCTGATCTGTGTATTCTCGCTCCTCGTCTCTCTCAAGGAACGGCGGGTTGGCTCTTTGCCGTCAATTGAGATCGGTTTGCTCACACTCCCGTCCCACATGTCAGTGATATGCCAAGAGGAGGTGCGTTGACCGACTGGCCATACGCGTACTTGGTTTTGCACCTTCATACTACTCCTCCCTCCGTCACAGTTCACAGGGCGCGCTTCATTATGATGCATTTCTCTCAGTACATTTCCACCACCAGAGAGACTTTAGACGCGTTTGGTTTAATGCTCAATTAATTAGGGCGTGGTAACCGCAATCAAGTCCACAATTTTCTCTCCATGTACTCCCTCCTTTCCGGTCTATAGGGCTTATCTCAAAATTTTAGTTTTTCCATTTTATAAGGCTCAATTTGGTTGTTTTCCATCACATGTTCAGATTCCAAGGTGCATTAAATCATTGCATGCAAGTATTAAGAGAAAATTGACCAATGCATGTACTTTATGCATGCATGCATTGCAATTAATGCATTGATAAACATAATTTTTTGAAAAATAAGAGCATTAATTAGGTTCTTTTGCAAAACTACAAAAAGTATTCCACCACTCGCCATATACCTTGATTGGTCAGATTTTTGAATTGAGCGCTATAAACCGGAAAGGAGGGAGTACTACTACGGAGTGGAGTAAGTGCATGCATGTGTGTACCCGGGGTGGAAGCACTGCATGCATGTGTGTACGCATTATTCCCTCTAGTAATAGACGCCGTGCTATAACTACCAGTGCTATTTTTCAGGCCGATCGCTAGTCGCCTTGGTCCCACACATGTTTTTTCCTTTTTTTCTGAAGCGCACTCTATAAGCAGTGGCGGATGGAGTAGTACTCCCTCCGTTTTTATTTAGTTGGCATATTAGCTTTGGTCAAAGTCAAGCTTTACAAACTTTGACCAAGTTTATAAACAAAAATATTAAGATATACAATAAAAAATCAACAACATTAGATTTATTATTGAATGTACTTTCACATCATATAGATTTATTATGATAAATGTCTATATTGTCTATATTATTTTTTATAAACTTGGTCAAACTTTACGAAGTTTGACTTCAGTCAACTCTAATATGCAAAGTAAATAAAAACGAAGGGAGTATGAGCGGATTCAAAGAAGTGCGTATTGATGGTTGCTTCTTCCGAGCAACTTACAGTGGGAAAGGTGGGGCTTATGATTTGATTGTTCATTACTCACTATTAATGCGGCGCAACGACCAGGCTGAGTCTCCCATGCGGTTGTGCACTACCCCCTCAGTTCTTAAATATACTCCAGAGTATTTGTCTTTCTAGAGTTTTCAACTAATGACTACTCAAATGTTTGTCTTTTTAGAGATTCAAATGGACTACTACATACGGATGTATATAGACATATTTTAGAATGTAGATTCACTCATTTTGCTCCGTATGTAGTCACTTGTTGAAATCTCTAGAAAGACGAATAGAGTATTTAGGAACGGAGGGAGTACACATACGAAGCAAAATGAGTGAATCTACACTCTAAAATATGCCCATTTGAAATTTGTAAAAAGACAAATATTTAGGAACGAAGGAGTATAATTTTGTGCATGGCACATGGACCTGGATGATGAAGAAGCTTCTGGCAATGCTATCAAGCTTCCATCATTTGTTTACATAATTGACGTACTATACAAATAATTTTCCAGCGACATGAAATTGTACAATGGTGTGAGCTTTCAGCTTTTGTTTCGTGTGTCTTGCCATCGATGCTCTTTCGAAAACAATAAAAAACTAACTTCCTTGCTAATGCATGTCAATTATTAGCAGATCAGAGCTAATAATTACATCACAACTGAAGACAGAGTTGTGAGAAGGTGTTAAATTAAAATTGATCCATGCTTTCATCAGCAGCAATGTCCCCCCAGCTCGGTCTAAATCAACAAGGCATGTTGGGGAAAAAAGTAGCTGTCTGGAGCATGCAACATTCTGATCATTTTGTGCAGTTCCACTAAAATAGAGCTGAGCGTCCCTGTTCCAAAGATATTAAGTGTGACTACGATAATAGAGGACTGCTGATGAAACAATAAACACACAAATAGAAGCCGGTCACCTTTGCAGTCTCTCTTAAGACTAACTACTTGGAGAAGATTCTCCTTGGAGTTGGATGAGGAGGATAGAGCAAAACGAATCTCCCTTTTTGCAGTCGCACTGAAATGTAGAGACGTTGCCCGTGTGACATTTTAGTACAACTGCACAAAACACTCTTAAGAAAAAAGTGATTCGTGCAGTTCACCAAAAGGACGCAGTAGCAATGAGGTGAAATGGATAGCCCTGTTTGCAAAAAAGAGGTAGAAAGGAAACAATTACTAGCCAATAACAGGTGATGACACATACAAAAAAGAAGCATATTCCTTTTCCTAAGGAAAGATAACAACACAGTTGTGTTTCTCTAAAATGGTGTGAGGACGAGATTGCAATATGGAAAGTACACCGGACGAGCTACGTTTTGGGCAAAGAACTATGGAAGATCCACATGCAGCGACGTGGGAAGACGGGCAGTGGAGCAAGGCCGGAGGGGATACCTGGAGATCGTCGGGATGTAACTAGGAGAGCGGCAGCAGGTGGAATCTATGAGCAGGTGGCGTAGGCCCTGCCGTGTCGGAGCTTGGTCAGAGAGAACGGCGTGTACCGCAAATCAGGACATGCTGCCTCGGCGTCGTCGAACGGAGAAACGATGCACTTCCTCCCTTTCCCCCGGCGGACGGGATGCGGCCGGATCAGTGACCAACGGTGAGAGAGAGAGAGAGAAGCCACCGCACTCCCTTCCCCCGGTGGACGGGATGTAGCCGGATCAGTGACCAACGGTGAGAGAGAGAGAGAGGCCACCGCAACCTTGTGTGAGATACTCTGAAGAGCGATAAACTAGGCAGGCAGGCTCCATTGTATATAGTTGAGCGGACTACCCTTTTCTCCATAAGAATCATTTTATATTCTGTGTACGTGCCATTGAGAGCTATAACTTTATTTAAAAATAACGCGACAACGCGTCAAGTCGAACTTTGTTTCATGCACGCGTGGTACATGACCTCCCTAGGTAAACAACCGCTACAGGAGTTCAAATTAGCACGTGGGCTGCCATTTCGTAAAGAAATGAGCTCCACCATGTACCCGCGCGGGTGTGGCTGGGCACGAAGCGTGAGTACGTGCACGATGCACCTATTCTCTTCTTGTATACGTACACCACCTACGTGGGGTTGTGTGAGAGAGATACAAACCTAGAGAGATATAGTGTGTGGGTTCTTGAGAGTTTTTTTGGGGGGGTCAATCAAAAAATGTAACATATGCAATGTGTGCGAAATAGCGTCCTGGATATAACATATATATAGAGGGGGTGATCCAGGAGAAGAGAGTGGAGGTATCATCGGCTTGAGGTGTCCATAGAATCGAAGAGAGGGATGACGTGTGTGTGTGTGCGCGCACGATCGATAAAGAGTGCCATCGAATTTGTGTGTGCCCACATCAAAGATATAGAGTGGCTGGCCTACTGGAATGTGAGAGGGGACATGTGCAGTTTGTCTCTATGGCATGTATACCTACCTGCAGCACTCGACTATCGGTGTGTGGTGGGGGAAGAGGGAGGCCCAATTAACTATAGAGGTATAATGGCTGGTATATGTGTGGAGGAGGAGAGAGGCCTACCTCATGTATTAAGGAGATCGATTTGCCTCATGTATTAAGGGAGATCGATTGGCATCCATGCATATGTGCAGGAGAGGAATAAGGTTGGGAGAGAGACAGAGCTAGAGTGTTGGAGGGGGTGGTAGTGGTGTTGCTTCTAACAAATGGTGGGATAGGCTTGCTAGACAAACGGAGGGCACGCCCGCAATATCAATAAGAGAGCAGATGGCTGCTTGTTGTCTGTGCACGTGCATGTGAGACACGGGTCAGGAGGCATGCACGAATGATGAGGGGGGACGATATGGTTGTGGTAAGAAGACGTAACTACATAGGAAGATCAATCACCCTTTGTTAGAGAAAGGAGAGACATAACTTGTGAGGTACGTCGATC